>NC_056735.1:534500469-534642969 GCF_019279795.1 Protopterus annectens
GTTCCACTACTATACAAATCTTAGACAAACCCCCAAACTCACTCTTGATCAGTCACCTAAATATCAGAAGTGTAAACAATAAGATTCAACACCTACATGCCCTCTTAGATGCTCTTTCCCCAGACATACTATGTCTTACTGAAACCTGGCTAAAACCTTCTACTTCAGATAAAGAAGTTATACCACCAGGCTATAACATCCTAAGGCTTGATGGAACCAATAGAAAGGGAGGTGGAGTAGCTGTTCTGTACAAATCCCTGCTTGAAGTGTCCAATAATGCCCTGCAAACATCCCTGTTTGGCAATGCTGACATTCTTATCACTAATCTCCACATTAATCAGAATGAATGTATAAATATTGTCTGTGTGTATATTCCCCCAGGCAATAACATAAATACCCTTGAAGATATCCTACATTGGTTATCCAGCAATTGCCCCCAAGAAACCATTGTACTTGGGGACTTCAACATAGACTGGAACATGTGTTCCTCAGAACCTCCCACTCACCACATAAACCTTTATGGATTTTTACAGATCATATCCTTCCCCACTAGGATCAGTAAACCCAACAATAAAACAAGTATTCTGGATTGGATTCTTGTTAACACCCATCCCCTCAAATACAAGAGTGGGACCCTGCCTGATGATGTAAGTGATCACCTCCTCACCTATTTAATCAGGCAAAAAGCTGATATCCACAACCAGTCCATTTTTTAAAACAATAAGGAACAATAAGAATTTCAACTGCACCAGTTTCCAAAATGAACTCAAATCTTGCAATTGGTCAGTTCTGAAACAATTACCACTTGAAGAAGCAGTAAATTACTTTAATACCAAATTCCTATCCATCCTTGACACCCCTGCACCAGCATGGACTATTAGAACCAAAACAAAAGTTGCTCCTTGGCTCTCAAAAGAAACCAGACATAAAATGCTACTTAGAAATAGGGCTTGGAACACTTCATGGGCCACAAAAAAAAAAAAAAAAAAAAAACATAGATTGACTTAGAAACAGACAGCTAAGAAATCAAACAAAAAAATCCACCACATTAGACAAGAAAAACTATTACTGTCATCTACAAGAAAAACACCAAAATAAGTCGCAAAAGTTTTGGCTAAATATAAACAAACTCCTTAGTCCTACCCCCTTGGATTCTAACCAAAACCCCCCAGCAGAAATTGCCAATACCTTTAATAGCTTCTTTACAACAGCCATCCAGAATCTAGCTAACCAATTATCTCCTGGATGCCCATATTCTCCAGCCACTACACCCTGCTCCCAACTCCCCTTTAACTTCAAGCCAGGCTGCATATCTTTGGTCCAAAAATTAGTTAAAAAACTAAAGCCTACCACCCTGTCAGCAGATCTACTGGCAGAATATCTACAAAAAGCTGCAGATGCCATAGTATACCCCATTACTATCCTGATCAATAGGACTATAACTGAAGCATCCATTCCCCCCATCTGGAAGATATCCCATGTCATCCTACTCCATAAAGAGGGTACCTCTGCTGAACTTTCAAACTATAGACCCACAGCGATTCTGTCGCCCTTGGCTAAAAGTATGGAAAAATGCATCCACAATCAACTCCTGAACTATCTTATCTATAATAATCTTCTAGCCAACACCTAACATGACTTTAGACCATTCCATAGTACAGCCTCAACCATCCTCTCCTTCTGTAATGTTGTTAACCAACACCGAAACAATAATAAACTTTCCTCTGCTATCTTTCTCAGTCTTTCAAAAGCCTTTGATATGGTAAACCAACAAATACTCATAAACACTTTGAAATCAGTCTCCCTAGAGGACCAGGCCATCCAATGGTTTCAACCCTATCTCTGTGGTAGACAACAGGCTGTCCTATGGCAGAGTAAACTATCCACCCTTTTACCCATCACCCTCAGAGTACCTCAAGGCTCCATACTAGGTCCACTATTATTTTCCATTTTCATCAAGGATTTGTATAAGGTCATCCCAAATGCAACATGCATTCAATATGCGGATGACTCCACTTTAGTATGCTCTGACACTTCACCTACAAAGTTGCAGATTCTATCCCAAAATACTTTTAACACAGTTGAAAATTGGCTCCTTAACTGTCGGCTCATGTTAAATCCTAATAAAACCAAACTGCTGCTTTTCTCCTTCACTCACAAGTCTGCCTCTATAACCTTTACATTCAAATCTAATAACGGCACCATTATTTCCCAGATTCCTCATCCAAATGGTTAGGAGTTATAATAGATAATAACCATAAGTTTGATCTGCATATCAATAAAACTATTAAAACAGTTAATAAAAAACTTGGCTCACTATACAGGATCAAGCCCTTCCTAACGCCATTAGCCAGAACTGTAATTGGTCATACACATCTACTCTCCACCCTCCTCTGTGCTTCCCTTCTTATTTACAAACCTCAGCAAAACTGACCTTAATAAACTTTCTAGCAGCTACAATGACATTGCTAGATTTGCTACCGATGCAGCCTACAGAAATCATCACTGTCATAACCTAAATCTACTAGCATGGCTTGAACTGCCTAACCTACTTCAGGTTAACCAACTAATAGTTGCACCCAAGATCCTGTACCAACCAAATAATACACCCGTACTTTAAAAACCTCACCCCCTACAGTAATGTTAGCGCACTTTGTTCATCTGAAAGATTACTAGTTCAAACTCTCAAATCCAACAACACAGCCGATAAATCTCTATTTGCTAACTCTGTTGGCAAAACTTGGAATTCTCTTCCTGCTAATCTTACATCTGAACTCTCTCTACCTCAGTTCAAGAAAATGGTATGTATAAAAAGTCGAACTGCCACAGTAGAAGGAAAATTCTTTATTGCAAGGACAAAGTGAGCACTTTTATGACCTTCCAGGTCACTTCATCAGACTTAATAAAACATCCCATGCCTTCCTTGATATATATATAAACTTTCAAAATGACCAATCAGTTAAAACAAACAATTAAATATTTATATCAAACTCAATTAATTTAAAAATAGTAGAAAAAAACATAAATAGACATAAAACTGTTAAAAACAATATGCAAGTTCAGATGTGGATGCCTATAGAACCATGTAGAAGGGAAATAGTCCTTTAAGGCATTTGCCTTTAAAAATGGTTTCAAAGAAACAGTTTCATTAATGTCTGGGGGTTTGTCGGCATTTAGCTGCAGAATCCATTTTTGCTCAGCCTCTTCTGCTCTATTGCTAATGTCACCCCCTCTGATATTTTCTTCCAGAACTTCTAAAACTAAAAATTTAAAAACATGGTGCATCCCTTCAGCTTCTATATGTTTAGCTAGGGCACTACTCTCTTTTTTGTGTGCTATGTCCCTCATATGTTCTAAAATGCATTCTTTGAGCATTCTATTAGTCTTGCCACATAAAAAACTTTACAATATTGGCAAAAACTAAGATAGACTATATTTCTAGTCCTGCAGTCTGAATAGAAATTAAATGCAATTCTAAACTTTTGCTGTGGATGTACAAAAGTGCCAAATGGGAAAATGTACTTACAAGCTCTGCCGTTCCTGCACATATATGTCCCTATCCTATCTGATGTGTTCAGGGACTTATGTGTTTGTGTTTTATAACATAGCTGCTTTTTAAGTGATTTTTTTGTTTGTAAAATGAGAAGTGAGGTCCAGAGTCTATGACACCTTCAAGTTCTTTAGTGGCTAACAATATCTTTCAGTTCTTCCTAAATATATCACAAAATTGACTGACATCACTTGCATATGTAATGCAGAACATGAGTTTCTCATCCCTGGATTCATTTTAGGGTTATCTCTTGTAGTTTTTTCTGAGAAGTAAGGTCTACCCTTCCCTTGACATTCTTGATATACTCCTTCTATGGTGGTGTCTATTTCTGTCTGGTTATATCCTCTGTCAAGTAGATCTCCTCTTAACACTTCCATGGATCTCTCCAACTCATCATTTTTACTATGTAAAGTCTATGCATGCTGTTTTTATGTAATATGGAAATCTTTATTTTCTATACAGGCTAGTAGCCATCTGCACCATTTCTGATTTTTTCACTAGAACATCAAGGAATTCTATTTGTTCATTTGAGTACTTACAGGTAAATTTTAAAAATGGTGTTGTTGTATGTAAGTACTCTAAGAATCTATCCAGCATCTCTATTGAGTTTTCCCATAGAAAAAACATGCAATCCACAAAACGTGCATACCTTAGAACATATTTGCTAAATTCATTTCCCTGTAGTAGAAATGTTTCTTCCCATTGGACTAAAGTTAGGTTGGCATAGCTGTTTGCATAACTGTGCCCATAGCTACGCCAACCTTTTGTAGGTAAAAATCTTCTTTAAAGACAAAAACATTATTGTCCAAAATTATTTCAAGCAGACTGCATAACAGATTCACTTTATCATTAGAGAAAGCACATTTAGAACATAGCAAGCTCCTAATATTCTCTATTCCCCGTAGATTTGGAATGACTGTGAAAAGTGATGTACTATCTAAGGTTACAAGCAGATACTCTTTATTTATCGAAATTGTCTTTCTATACAATGTTTGGAGAAAATATTTTGTGTCTTTCAATACTGTTTCACATTTTTCAAGTACTGGATGAAGATTACTCTCTACATATATTGGCATGGCTTCTGTTGCCCAACCTCTACTAGACACTATGGGTCTCATAGGTGGACATATGATATCTTTATGTACCTTGGGAAGGCCATATATAACTGGAATGGTGGGAGTTTCAACATTAAAATACTTAAATAAATCCTCTGTTATCAAAATTTGTAGTCAGCAAGTCAACAGCAAAACAGCAATCCTGTCTATAACACATTTTACTGTATTTACTGAGATACAGGTATAGGTTTCATGGTCATTAAGTAGTTTTATCATTTGTTTGATGTAAAATTCCCTATCCATAATCACAATTCCCCCTCCTTTATCGACGGGTCTAATTTCCACTGAATGCATTTCCCTCGGGTCATATAGAGCATCAGATTCTTCTTTACTCAAGTTATAAATGACAACTCTTCTATCTGAATTAAATGCTTCCCTTATTTGCTTCTTACATACTGACACATAGGCTTCTACCATAGGATGTAATTTAGGTACAAAGGTACATTTTTTTTTAAACATATTCACTTTATCAATCATCTGTCCTTTAAATATAGTTTTTATAGTTAAGTTGCGACCAAATAACTTAAGTTCTTTAAGAATGTCAACTAACACAATTCTCTGGGCTGGAATAAACAACAGCCCTGTATTCAAAAGTGACATATGTGCATCAGTTAGTGTTAAAGATGGAAGATTTATTACCAGACTTTTGTGTTCTTGCTGCGAGTTACCATTGTGTTCCATGTTGTTTCTGTGTTTGATATCTGCCTGAATCCACCCTCGCTTCCTCTGCTCCTTGATCTGCTTTTTATCAATAGAGCATTCATTAGTGTGAAGGGTATCATTTGAATTCCTGATATTCCCTTCTGTTGCATGGAAAAAGGGGGATTCTCATTAGATAGGTTTCTGTTATCATTCTTCTTGCTGCTTCTTGTATTTCTATCCTTTGGTTTTACTGCTGAATGCTGCTCAGCAGGAGTCACTGGTAAGCAGTTTCCTCAGTGTTAGTGGCTGCAGCCACTCACTCTTCAGTTATTTGGCTTCTTGTTGATGGTTGTGTGTTGTCTATCACAAAAGGGGCTGGGTTTACAGGCTGGTCTGTTGCTGTAGTAAAAGGTTTGGGCCATAAAAAAACAGTACCGGACTGAAAATCATTCAAATCCCTTTGAAGCTTTTTCAGCTTCGTATTCTGTAATCTTTTCTCATAGCTGGATATGCTTTCAAAGAGAGTAACCAATAATGTTATTTGCAAAGTTAGTGCCTAGATCGATCTGTAGAGCCTTCAGTACATTTGCAAGTTCTCTTTCTTCAGGTAAAAAATAGTCAATTGGTAAGTTCATGTAGTCATAGCTTAACTGCAAATTAAGCTGCTGCCATTTTGTCAAGAGGTCAGGAAGAGCATCACCGTAAGCTGGCATAGATAGAGCTCTCAGACCTCTGGGAACAATTTTATATCTTAAGCAGGCTTACAAATTGAATCTCTCCCTTTGGAGCCTTTTATACTTATATAACTTGATTTCAGAGGTTCAAAATTTTTCTTTGAAGAGCATTTGTGCACCATCATCCACATCAACAGAATATTCATCAGAGAAAACTGGTCTCTCAACTAGTGGGTTTACGTCCATGCTTAGGATTCTACTAAAACGTTCCATTCCATTTTGAGTGTTGGTATTACCATTTGGATTGTAATTCAGTTTGATTTCATACCCTTCTGCCATTTTCTGGTCCTGATGTTCACAAGAAGTACAAAGAGAAGGACAAAAACACAGATACCAGATGAACAGCTCGGTCTTCACCACAGAGCTAATAGTATGTATAAAAAGTGGAACTGCCACAGTAGAATGAAAATTCTTTATTGCAAGGACAAAATGAGTGCTTTTATGACCTACCAGGTCACTTCATCAGACTTTATAAGACACCCCATGCCTTCCTTGATATATATACTTTCAAAGTGACCAATCAGTTAAGACAAACAATTAAATATTTATATCAAACTCAATTAATTTAAAAATAGTCTCACTTATAACACTTTAGACATTGGAGCTGAAATTAATTATATGTATGAGTGATGAGACACTATCATTGTGTTATCAGATGTATGACTGAGGGTATACTGTATACTATTTTTCTGTAATTATAATTTTGCTATATGGACTTGCATGGCCATCACATTTGCCTAAAAAAATGATACAACTGCTTGTATATCCAATAACCTTGACAGGTCACACACATACATGTGTAGCAGCTCATGCTGTTACCTGTGTTAATGTATGGATCCTGAGTATGTCTGAATAGTACTTCATCTGTGGCAAAGATGGGAAATCAACCCTGTGGAAGAAACTATTTTGTCCCTTATGCTTTGGGTCGAATCCCATAGTGTAAAAATTAATACATTTTCTCAGTGTTTAAAGGTAAAAAATGTGTCAGGCCACTACATTTATGCTCCTAGTGCATGTCTGCAAACCTAACTCACCTAACAGTTAACTTCCAATGTCCAATGTATATTTCCAGGCTATATCAACTAAGGCCATGTGTCAGCTTAACCTTCCAGTTGCAGTTATTCCATTCCTTACTGCTTGGCACTGCTGCTATTCATTTACCATCATGTAAATGCATTACATGCATTAAATGCATGGGTGTGCACACTCCAGTAAATGTGATAAGTGGAATTGGTGGAAAAGCATCAGTCTCCAATGCTTTAGGTCTGCTGGTAAACATGGCTGGAATTAGTGGAGAAGGTGCCAGATTTAAGGTACAGGAGTGGAGTGTCCAGGAGTCCAGGATATTTATTGGACTCCTAGTAAAACACCATAGACACAGACTTCTGCAGGGGGGCTATTCTGTTCCCAGTACAAGTCTGGGGCATGGAATTGATTACCCCAAGTTGTATCCAGTGCCACTGGTATCCTGTGCACTGGAGAGCAATGTAGGCATCATTTTAATGACCTACAGAGGAGAAATAGGGATACTGTCAACCATTGGTTGGAGGAATTTAGAACTGTGGATATCCCACAGCTGTGTAAGTATCAACTAAAGTGAGTACTTGTAAAACTTAGAAAGCCTGATATAAGCAAGACTGGTATGCATAATGCTATTCTGTTCTTTTCTTTTCTTTCCCCAGCTGCCAGAGATCAGGAGTTCAATGTCAGGACCTATGAAACTCGACTGGAGAGATTGAGGGAAGCAAGTGGTATGTATGCAGCAGAGGAGTGTTATTGTAGCATTAAAAGTTAAAGGTAGCTTTTTTTGGTACTTCATAGAGTTGTATCAAATTGAGCATGCATATCCCAACTGGAAAAGCAAGTATGCATGCATTAGTCTGTTGCACAAACCAATTGTAAAAGTCCAATATCAGACTTTAGTCAGAGGTTGTGGGTTCAAATACCACAGTTCACAACTATGCAATACTGTTATTTCTACAATAATATTTATATTAAATTAATATTAAATTTAAAAAAATGTATACCAGTGTCAAAAATGCCCTGCTGTAAACTGTAATCTATATAACTGGCACACGCATATGTGCAATATATGCACATTTCAAGTATTACTTGTAGCAATCTATAGTATAGTGCGTATCTGTTAGAAAGAATACTTAAATGTAATACATAAGATAATAGAGATGTATAATTGTATTAATGCATTTTATGTCGCATATGATGGTACTAATTTTATCTCTTTTTTCTATCACCCCAACCCTTACCTCCCTTTTATATTTTCTTTATTTTCTTTATTGTATTTTATTTCATTTCTGTCTAAAAATATATATTTTTATTTTATTTTTAAAAAATATTTTATTTTATTTTTATTTTATTTTTTAAAAATATTTTATTTTGTGTTTTACTTTTTTCTTTTTATGTGTTGTCAAAATGTGACTATGTCATCCATGTGTACTACATCACTAAATGGTCCATAGCACAGGGAGGAAGACCAACCCCATTTGTTTAGCCTGCCCCTGCTCCACTGGCACCAGCACCCTCAGGTAATCCTCTCATCGAAGCCGGTCTAGTGGTACCCTCCGGAGCAGTGGTGGTAATTTCATCATCTTAAGCAAGTTGCCAGGGATGGTGTGGAGGGTGGTGCACTGCACCATTGGTCCACACTTGCACTAGATGGAGAGGCTGTTCTCCCTCATGTTCCAGAGGAGGAAGAGGCTTCAGGCACTCCAGCCACCTGTGGAGTAAGTTGACAGTGATGACATTCCAGTGGGTGAGGACTCGATTCTCACTGTCACCAAGCTTGATGGCCATGGGCATGGGTTGTCCCCACCTTCACCCTAATCATGGTGTCCCCAGCCTTTTGTATACATCACCATCTCCGTCTTTTGTCTTGTTTGTCTTGTCTGTCTGCAATTTCTTTTTCACTTACCCAACTTACCTGACCTGGACATACCTATGCTCCTTCCCCAACATTCCGTTCTCTCAAATAAAAAATAAATGGGCACCTGTCCACAAAAAAAAAAAAAAAAGATCAGCCCATACATAGCTCTCCATTTTGCACACATGTCATCTTGACACACTTGATTTGTTCCAATTGGCTACACAACATAATTGCATTGTTGTCACCCCTTTTTGTGGATGTGGCAGTCTAAATTCAGTTAATATTGTGCACACATTTTCAGTTTGTGCTGTTAGACAAATGGATGGCTATGTTTCTTTCCTACCTCCCTTCTGCACATTCCTGTATGGCTTTCTCTATGTTCTTCCCCCTGCTTGCTCCCCATTTCACCACTTTCCTATTTAACCCATTTTCACCACTTTATTCTGGTCTGGTCAAAAAATAGAATCACCCATAGCACACATAAGTAGCAGAAAAAGAAATGGATTCCTTCCCTTTGTGGGTTCCATGTTTGTTTGGAGGTGTGCATCATGCACCAACATGCAGCAAAGGTGAGCAGCAGCAAACTGCTACTGTTACCTCCATGCAATGCCACATAACCATGCTGTGCTATGTCAACACACAGCTACACACGTACTGTAAAGAATTCATGTCACTGCATTATTAATGTTTATTGAAAAGTATTTAAAAGTATTAGATGCACCTGGATTTGAACCCAGTATCATCTGAGCTCAAAGAAACACGTATCAATGCATTAACACATGCTGCCATAGAGTCAGTTAAGCAGCAGGGGTCTGTATTATATAACTGAAGTTTTATAAATTTGAATACCATGGGATCGACACCATATGGTCGAAGTTATAAAACTTTGAATATGTATAAAAAAATGTAAAAACAAAACATTACCTGACACTTTAAAGAAGGGGGCCAAGCCCCCCTGCACCCCCCACATGGGGGGCTGTGCCCACCACACCCCCACTCTTTAAATATACCAACTCCAAGATTGCACTACAGAGCAGTAAATGGAAATCTTCCATTTACCATATTATAGTGCAGTCTCGGAGTTGGTATATTTAAAGTGCAGTGGGTGTGGGGTGCAAGGGGCCTGCCCCCCTGATTTAAAGTGTCAGGTAATGTTTTTTTTAATAATTTTTATACATATTCAAAGTTTTATCTTCCCTTTACCGCATTATAGTGCGGTCTCAGAGTTGGTATATTTAAAGAGCGGGGGGTATGGTGGGCACAGACCCCCACGTGGGGGTGCAGGGAGGCTTGCCCCCTGCTTACAACCCTTAGTTTTGCATTTCCTGGTTTTATTTTTCTTTTATATATTTAAAGTTTTATAACTTCGACCATATGGTGTCGATCATATGGTTTTCGAAGTTATTATAGACCCAAGCAGCAGATGCATTTCACAGAGTCAGTATTAACTCTCAAACTTTAACAACGCAGCTCACATTTGTGCAATGCATAGTTATGTGCAAACATGCATAGTATTGTAAATGTGTATCTCATATGCATGTACACATTGCCAACCATCACGCAAACCCGTAGCTTGCCATGCTATGAAAAAGTAAATATCGTTATGTAGTACTGCTGTTTATTGTACATTTCCTGTCTATATTAAATCACATGTGGAAACATAACAAACTGAAGTCCCTATCTAACAATACGTGGCATATTTACAATACAGCTATGTGTTGCCTACCCCTGGCACTGCAACCCTGGTGTCTCAGTACTTTTTCTGCACATATATCACCTACACTACAGAAAGTAATAGTCAGTGTTATGTGATATGCATTGCACATCAAGCTGGTAACATGCAGAGGTACAACTACTGACCCATAAGCCTAAAAAGCATTGTCTATAAGGCCAGGGAAGGAATCAGCATGGACCTTATACACAGGGACGTAAATGACCTTCAACATACTTGATCTGATTCATTTTGTTTTGTCAAGTATAAGTTTTACTTATTATACCTAGTGGACTTCTTTAATACCAACCCCAAAGACCTGGATGAGAGATAACACGACATACCACCTACAGTATGTTGAGTTATCCAAGGCCTTTGACACTTTCTCCTATTCATATCAAATAGTGAAAATCTCCCATCTGGGAATTAAACCACACATTACTAGATGGATAGCCAACTGGCTCACCAAACCAACACACATTGTCAAAATTTGGGACTGCACCTCCACCACTAGCCTGATTACCAATGGAATACCACAAGGATCTGTGCTTGGCCCTCAACTGTTTGGAAACTATTTCTCTGAAGCACAGGCAAGGATAAATGGCCTGTGCTTTACCAAGTTTGTAGATGACTTTTAAATGGATACACTCTAATATAGAGTACCTCAATGATGGTAACATATTACAGAAGGAGCTGACACAGACAAATGATTGGTGCCAAACTCATGGACTGAACCATAAAGCAAACAATGCCTCATTGTTCCTTTTGAAAATGATGGGTCCCTGCTAATTATGGTATAAATAGCACTCAATCTAAGCTTAAACACAGTATTGTGAGACTTGGGAATACATGTTGATAGCAATCTACATTTTAATCACTGTGTGTCCATAGCGGTGAGACACACATTTTACATTGTGCATCATATCCAGGACCAGGGAGGTCATAGCTTTGCTGTACTCTACCACTAATTGAGTACAATGCTCATTTTCTGTCCATACCTCACTAGACACCTTCAGCAAATGGAGAAAACACAGAGTTTTGTGACTGGGAGAATCCAGGGCCTGCAAAACATGGCATACATGGAAAGACTGATAGACCTGTCACTGCATTCAGTATCAGGCAGCCTGCTGAGAGGCAACCTATGCTTGCCCTACAGAACAGTTTCAGACCCTGTCCTACTGGAAATCCTGGATATCTGCAAATCAAATGGGACAAGAATAACTTGCTCTAGGGTTCTCAACCTAGCTGTGACATCAACAGAACATGCTGGGGAGACAGATATATCCTCAGTTATTGACACTGCTCTGTAATAGGCTCCCATTGCATGTGAAACAGTGATCCTCAATGGCCCTGTTCAAGCTCAACCTTGACAAATGGATGGGTGATTTTATAGTCACACTTAGGGTGGCACCTATGCCCTTCATGGACAGGGTCAGATGGTGCTGCTCACAAAATTGCTCTGCTAACAATGACCATCTAGCAATGCTGAATAATGATACTTGCACTTTTATACATCTAGGTTTGTAAACCCCACAGGACCATGAGGATGGTAATCTCCTACGAACCGATGAATCTATGAACCTATGCAGGCCTCCCAACATCTGATGTCCTGCATGGCCTATTGATATCATCCACTATAAGTTGACCTGCACTCTTGTAAAGGTTAGACGTGCTGTGGTGCATGTGTAAAGTACTGCATTCTGTAGTCTGTGTACTTAAGAAGGTAGGGGTTCTGTTCTCACTGCAGTCAACTGGGTGTGTGTGTGTCTGGACAGAAGATCAGAAGTGTGTATCCTACAGTTACTGCTACAATGCTATGGACTGATGGTATTTTCATACTTACACATGCCTACACATCCATTTCATCCAGGTCTCCCAACATCTGCTCTCTCACATGGCCTGCTGATGGCATCCACTATTAGTTGAACTGCACTCTTATAAAAGTCACACTTGTGCCATGGTGCTTGCATAAAATACTGAGATCTGTAGTCTGTGTACTTAGACAGGTAGGCTTCTGTTCTTACTGCAGTCAACTGTGTGTGTGTGTGTGTGTGTGTGTGTGTGTGTGTGTGGGTGTGTGTGTGTGTGTGTGTGTGTGTGTGTGTGTGTGTGTGTGTGTGTGTGTGTGTGTGTGTGTGTGTGTGTGTGTGTGTGTGTGTGTGTGCTTGTGTGCATGTACGTTCATAGGTG
The DNA here is from genome assembly GCF_019279795.1 of Protopterus annectens. Taxonomy (NCBI): domain Eukaryota; kingdom Metazoa; phylum Chordata; order Ceratodontiformes; family Protopteridae; genus Protopterus; species Protopterus annectens. Next base: position 534,513,293 of record NC_056735.1, read on the forward strand.
GGTACTAGGCTATCAGCCCTGGGGCCTATATAAGCCTAGCCAAAAAGGTTCCCTGGCTTTTGCCACCCAAGAAAATTATTTTCCTGTGCTATTGCTTAAATTGCTATCGACATTTGTTTCCATTGCCTGCATCACTGGGTTTCAGCATAGCAGGACTGTTGTCAATGCTGTAATTAACATGGACTTCCACTTTTCAGAAAGATAACATAAAGACACATTTCTGCATTTATTTGTCGATCATGTGGATTTCTCACCAATCATTTGTCTGTGTTAGCTCCTCCTGCAGTATGTTATCATCATTGGTGAACTCAATAATTTCACCCAATAAGCAAGAATCAGCAAACATGGTAAGCCAAAGGCCATATACTTTAGTCTGAACTGTCAAGAAATTGAGTCCAAAGACTAAAGGGCCAAGCAAAAATCCCTGGGGTTTGCCAATGATGACAGGTATATGGGTACAGGTTGACACACTAACTTTCACAGTATGTGTTCTGTTGGGGCATTTGGTTACCCATCTAGTGACATAAGAGTTACTCCCCAGGTGGGACAGTTTCTCAATTATAACTGCATGGGCAATTATGTCCAATCCTTAGGCCAGCTCAGGATAGGCAGTATGCATTGTCTTATCTTCATCCAGGCCTATCATACAGAATCGATAAACTGTGAAAACATCACAGATCACCTATGGCATGACTTAACAGATAGATCGTCCTGATACAGTTGAATACACACTCCGAAACACCCTCCACATGGGCTATGTTCCCATAGAAGGGTGTACATCAACATGCATCCTTTTGAGTTGGGGGACATCACCTGATGTATGCATGTATAGAGACATACTGACTCGCCTCAACTGTGAGGTAGATGAACATGTCATTGTGGACCACTTCTAAATGGACACTAGTAATATTTCAGCTGTGTGTAACACACCTATGGCAGTTGTTAATGCTACATCATGTCTGTTACATCTGATAGATGTCCTCAAGGAGGTCATCAAGGGCATGCATGATGACAACAGTATCATCTTGTGGAACTTGACCAGGTCAAGACATTTGACACAAATCCACATTGAGGTATTCACTCAGCACTGTCCTATATGGCTATAAACAGCTATATCACCAAGTGGTTAGACCAGTGTATCACATATGTCGCATCTCACTAAGTTGAAATGTGTGAAGTGACCTATATCTCAGATCCAGTGATCAGGTCCAGCTGTCTGCTAGGCCCTTTCCTGTCCATTATTTAAATGCTGAACATCACAGATGACATACACATCCTGTGTCCAAACAGGTGTCTTAAAGGCTACAGATTGTGGGCAATCATTGACCCAACTGTGAAATTAATATAATACAGACAGTATCAATACATAACAAAGATTGCTACCACAGCTATGACAACACCTGCAATAACAAAAAAATATGGGAGGATTTCTTAAGTCAGGAAAACAAACACACAACCCAAGTATAATGTAGACATCACACCCTATAATCAGACTAATAGGTATGTGACCTGTGTCCTGGGGCAGATGGTAAGTGGAATGTCCTCCATCATGTGGTCCCAGAGCTAACTACTCCTTTGTATTTAACACAAGTACTGAGTATGAGAAGGTTATCCACAACAGTGGCTATAATACATTCATAGTTCTCAGCCTTCATCACATCAATAAATGAATACAATGCACCTACATCTTCCACTGATGTGTAATTGAAATGCACCAGCTTTGTCACAGTGAGCTGTCACACAACTTATTGGCCATACCTAGGTATTCTTTTTGTGGCATATACATGACTGTCTGATGGCGTGGAACACCAATCAAGTTACTTCCAATAACCACTCCTTGAGCCAATGTCCTACGACCACCAAAAATGAACACTTTTATTCACACCACATAAAGTAATCCACTGTACATAAAGATGAATGAATAGTCCATTGTGGTTGTTTGCCACTCTTTTACACACCGATTTGTTTTATTGGTTTTAGTTTGGTGTGTTGAAACACCAATCAAGTTGTTACAGCAGATGCAATTATGCTACCTGTTCTGCTGAAGCACACTCTACATACATAGGTGTTTGACAACATTAGTGGCATGTATATCACTCATGACAATGTAGATTATATATATATATATATATATATATATATAGAGAGAGAGAGAGAGAGAGAGAGAGAGAGAAATGTGTATATATATATATATATATATATATATATATATATATAGATAGATAGATTAGATAGATATATAGACAGACAGATAGATAGATAGATAGATAGATAGATAGATAGATAGATAGATAGATAGATAGATAGATAGATGCCATGCACACCAGTCAAATAGCCTTTATTGCTCAAAATGTCACATACAGGTACAGCATAGCATTGTCCATCCTAACACCTCCAGCAGATGTTACAGTGCCAGGATAGTGTGTGTGGATACCCTCAAAGAGTGTGGATGTATCATAATATTTGTTCAAGTGTGTTATGCAGAATTATCTGCTATCATTCTAAATCACATATGTTATTTCAGAGGCATGGGATTACTGGTGGTATTATTATGATATTGTCCATGATTGCAGTCGGTTCTTTTAATGTTTTCCATAAGCCTTTACCTGTGCCCCACTTGCTGGAAATCTCTGCTGACATTACACTCATATTCAGGCAAATATGTTTGCACAACTTCACAAAATGCACCCTACTCCAATAGCTTGTCAGATCCCTAATAGATGTTCTCTGCATTATTCATGTAAAGATGCTTATCTCACTCTGACAGCTGCCCTATTGTTATGTCACCTTGTGCAACAGTTACATAAAGCACATTTTCACTGTGCAGTCCCTACTGTACCATATAGATATGTGATTGGTGTTGATTGGTGTTGCTGCTACAAGCATCTGCCATTGACATGTCCTCATCTGCCATAGATTAGGTTGTTTCACCTGTCCTTTTCCCTGCTTCCATTCCTACATTTCATCTGTATGTCCCTATTCAATACACATGCTTCCCATGAGTGCTCATTTTACATGGCAGTCCATGTCTATTACAGATCGTTTACACACTTCAATACAGAATGCCAGTATTTGGATATCACAGTACTCTGCACTGTAGATTCACTGTCCTGTACTGTGTTTGGATCATATACTTTGCATTCATACCTCTCAACTTCCAGATATTCAAAGGATGTCCAGATGTGTTCCTTATCAAATTTGTGGCTTTCTGCCATATCACTGGGATGATCTCAGGACTGATGTGACTCAATATTACATACATTTTTATACTGATCAGCTGTCCAGATTTTTGCACTATCTATTTAGCAGCTCTTGAGAATGATAATGGTCATGTGCTATTACATCATGAGGGCATGATAATATGACTGGCTTTTTTAAATGTATTTTAGGTATATAAAGCCAGTATGTGATGTTATATGTGAAGGTCTGATGAAGCAAATGTTAAATTTGTGAAAGCTCTTGCCTGGTTCTTTATTAAACGTTTTTATTGGTGATTATACCTGGACTTTATTTTATTTTGTGTGATACCTGCCGTGAGCTGCCTGGAGTATTTTTTGTATATATGATATATATATATATATATATATATATATATATATATATATATATATATATATATATATATATATATATATAATTCTACAGCTGTATATACATCATAAATGACTGAGAAACTCATGCAGTCTTAACAACAAATCATAAAGCAGTTTCATAACATGTGAGAAAATTGTTAGACTCCCTGTCTGATGTTTTCTTATAAACTTTAGTACCAAGTTTATTGCATCAGTTTCTACCTTTTCTGTATTTTAACAAAGGTCTTTTCCTTTTGTTGATACCGAGTCTAGATGTCAAGAACCACAGATTATTTCTTTTTATATATAAACCATTATAGTTTCATATAATTTGTTCAAATATATTCATATAATTACAAGATGCTACCTAGACAGCAATTATCCCAAACCTCATTTTTACAGTAACTAGTAAATAAAATCAGCACCGTGATTTTTTTTCTCCCAAAGCATATTACTTTTTGACTACCAGTGAGATCAGGTGCAGATGGCACAGAAAGTCAAACAATAATTAGAGTCTGGTGTAGTAATCCATGAAATAAATACTTTAATATATTTATTCATTCCATTTTTTTTTTTTTTTTTTTGCTGATCCAGGTTTGATTACCAGTTCATTATGATATTGAGGTAATCATTGCCAATATGTTTAGTAAATTCTAAATTTCCTTTAAGGGTAGTGTGCAATTATTTTCAATCATTCATCTTATTTTTTATATTTTTCTCATGATAGGAACTAGCATTTATACACTTCCATTTAAATATTAAGTTCTCCCAAAGATCCACAGAAAAAAAGTGTCCTCTTTCTTTGTCTGAAAACTCAAATGGCATATTTACTAATACTTTTCAAAATTAACAACCATTTAATTAATATTTTTAAAGAAAGCTTCAAAACAAAACCCACATTTAACAGTCACAACTATATTATAAGGGTTAAGATGTTTGCAACAGAATCCATGGATTAGACATTTAAAAACAGTGGAATAGCTTTCTTTACCTTCTATTTATGGAATGACAAAAATGTCACATCTGTTCTAATGTTGAATTTTGTTTTATGTATTCAGCATCCTTAAAGCTTTGAAAATATTTTTGTGGACAGGTTGTTTAGAAGACAACACTGACAATGAAATAAAATATGACATTTCTAAAATATAAATGATTTAACAGTTTTATTGCTAGAGTTTGAACAAATAGTTTATGCATAATTCAACAAGCCAAAAGCTTTTCATCTTCAGTGAAGGGAAGGACTATAGTATTTAAAACAAATCAGAAGGCTGCAAAAAGGAGAAAAACACAGTACAAGCTTTTGCTGCATTTTGAAATCAATTTAATTTCCATGTCTGTTGTATATTGTAAGAAATATAATTTGACTCTGTCATCCCTTTTTCAAAATACTTTTCATCAAACATTAATAATATAACCTTGAGAATGGAAGGTATGACCTAAAATCTAGTTATATCTACTTTCTATATATGATATACATCTGCTGTTTCTAGGCTGTGGGAATATTTAACTGATCTATTTAGTCACTTCTTTAATAATAATATCTATTAAAGCTATATTGAGTAAATTCTATTTTCAGGAAAACAAGTCAGTTAATGTTTTGTTTCATCTTTAGCATCTTATAATTAAATACCCAGGCATTCAAGACGAGTGAGAACTTAAAATTTAAATTAATATAATGCAAAAACTGAAAAATCAACAAAGTTGTAGCTAAAGCAAAATGTACTGTCAATTTCTCTCTGAATAGTCATTAAGCATCATTGCCGAGAACTCTGTTAATTCTTAATGGACCAAATTGCCAAAGTAGCAACAATAATTATTTTTCAGTATTAGTTTATCTTTTTATTTGAAACAAGGCTGAACTTTCTGCCTGAACTATTTTATTTACAAGCACCATTCATTTAAGTAATGGTATTGTCATATAGTCTGGCAATGTCCATTTTGACACAGCTGTGTCCATTGCAACTACTTTTCTTTTAAATACATAGTTTTCAACTCTGTTCAAGCATGTTTCAGTGAATGAAGCATGCAGGTAGTGATATGATGGAAGAAGAGAAATAATGCCCCCTCCCTACTTGAGGAATTGCCTGCAGTTACACTTTTCATGTTTGAAGTGCATGGTCAGGGTTTTAATCAAGTTCATACTGTCAGGTGTAATAATAATAATAATAATAATAATAATAATAATAATAACAATAATAGTAATAATAACAACAATAATAATAACAATTACACCTGACTAACGTGACTTTCACTATCAATCTATACAACAGGCTACAACTGCATATAATATAAACTGCTTTTAGACATTGCGCTTGTGATATTCTGAATACAGCACAGTTCTAGCCGTGCTAAAAAGGTCAAGGATGGGAAACAAGAAATGATAATAACCTGCAAATGAAACAGAAAAGTGCATTGTATGGTGTTTCAGCTGTCAACAAAAAAATATTACAAGTAAACTTTCACCCTTCTCCAGCAATTTGAAAAAAAAAAGCGAATACTGGTTATTGAGCAATACAATTGGAGAAAAACAGTATCAAAACTGTGAAACATGAAGCTTAGCATCAAATTTGCACAAAATGTTTGTTGTATAAGAGTCACACGCACTAAGCAATTTAATGTTCAGTGTATACTGTTATACAATGTTGCTGTGTGATATATAGTGAAGACATATTTCAGATAAGTCAAAACACAGATAAAAGATAAATTTGCATAGTCATTGTGTGACAGGTCTATATTTTACTCTTAATCAAGAAGAGGAAACAGAAGCTCAGTCATTTGCTGCAAAGATAGCTTATCACTTTTAAAATATCCACAAGTGTTTCTAGTAGGATCTGTATGAAGAAGATAAGCAATGTAGTGGATTTGTAACATGAGTGGGAGGAAGGAAGAAAGAGGAGGAAGGAATTATAAGCAGTGCAGTGCAAGTAGATATGAATATAGCAAACAGAGGATGTGTAAAGCAAGTGACTGAACCAGACACACAGCACTAAGTGAACATGGGGAGGTAACTATTTCCATTGCTGTAGGAGAAGGCTTGTTTGATAAAGAAGATAATTTGTGCATGGCTTCAGAAAGGATGATAAAATACTGCAAAAAGGCATTTATATCACGTTATCGAAAGATGAAAATAGAGAACGCTATTTCATCAGCCCCAAAACATCTAAACATGAAAATATCGAACCTTCAGAACAGCAAATTTTCTCCCATGGAAATAATTTGCTGCTCCGAAACACATACACACAACACAAGCACATCAAACAAACAGCAACCACACACATACACTTAAATTCCTACATCTAACGCTACACTAAACTAAACATACACTACTATCTACCCACTTACTTTAACCCAAACCCTAACCCTAAGGTCCGTCACTATCGCACACTCACCTAAACCGCACCCTAACCCTAACTCACTTAAACCGCCCCTAACCCTAAAGTCTGTCACTATTGCACACACGCCAAACCCATGCTCTAACCCTAACTCACTTAACCCACCCATAACCATAACGTACAAACAATCGCACACTTACCTGAACCCAACCCGTAACTTTCCACCACAGTTCTAAGAATACCGAAGCCACAGAAATGGCCAACCAAATTCTTTCCTGAGGAAATAATTTGCTGTTCTGCAGCTTCGCTATTCTTAGCATTCACTGAATAGTATTCGATATCAGAACATTCGAAGCTTTAATACTTCGATGTTCTGATATAGACCTGCAAAAAGCAGTATTGCTCATTGTTCTTGGAAAAGATCATCAGATAGTAGGAAAACAAGCTGGAAAGAACTGCAAAATAATAAATTATAGTTTATGAAGGGAAGGTGATTTAAATGTGAGAGAGGGTAGAAGAGTCAGAAATAGGAGCTGAACACTTGAAAATGGAAAACTGCAGTATTTCTGTAATGAAAATGTGATTTAGGAATTGTTAATATGCAGTTACCATAACAACAGTGTTTCTTTTCTCTGTATTGCATTGCCAGACAGATTCACTGATAACTGTATAATTAAAGAGTGTTATGAAGGCAAGACAAAAAGTTATGTATACTTATCTGCTGACTCAGACACATACATTAACATTATCCTGTACAATGTCTCAAAAATAAAGACAATTCATTTTTATGTTAATTCAGACATTAACTAGTCTAGGAGCATTTGTGTTCATGCATATACAGTGAATAATTCTGTATTAATATTCAACATGGTTTTAATGTTCACTGCTTTGTGAATAGAGTAAATTATGACTAGCACAAAGTTTTGAGGCAAAGTCATTATTGTCCTAGAAAATCAGACAGCTGAATCATAGGAGTCATACTCTTCTGCTCATACAACAGTCATAAAGCTGTGTCACTTTCATTGCATGACCCTAATGCTGATGGTAAAGTTCTTGCATTCCACTTTTTTGGGTCTTTGGGAGAAGTGGTATTGCATGTCGAGGGCATCATAGGCTAGTGCAGTGTTGGGAAGGTCCCCAGTTCCACACTATTTTTCTATCTGGCATGGTCAGTGCTACAACATGATTATTGTACTGTACAAAATATGTTTCTCTTCAGTGTTGCTGCTTTGCAAGACAACCCAAAAAATGGCAATCCACTCATACACAGAGGACTGGTACCCTTACTACACTGTGTCATCTCTACTAGAGAGTATTAGTAGCATCACATTACCACTGCAGTGTCGATGTGAAGTTCCTACCATTGCTCAGGACCATGTTGTTACTAGCTGGAACCCACGAATTTACATGAATTTTGAAATTCTAGCAATGCTTTGCACTAGACTATGTTATACTGTTTACAGACAGATTCAACAAGCAGTCGTTTTCTTTGTTGAGATCTGGTTCAGTAGGCTTAGAGGTTCATAGAATCATGTAGGCAGTTGATCTCCATAATCATTAGCAGTCTATCTACTGCAGTTTCCTAATTACCTTTGTCAAAAAGGAGCTGATAGGGCTGACCTGGGGTAAATGTTTGATTACCCAATCACTCATCTAAATTAGATTTTAGCTAGTGATATAATGGAGAAGCTCACTGCAGAGATAAGAGATTCTTTGGAAGTGTCATCTGTATCTCCAGCATGCACTATTTATCTTGCAGTGTAGATTTATGTCCCTAGAGTGGGTATTTGTAGGTAATACAGTTTTACAAATATGTAGGAGCCCAAGCAGCTCAGGGTCATTTACTATCTTACAGGCCAGGCTGAGATCATCAATAGAATGTGACTAAGAGACAGAGTGGAGTGATAAAGCATTTAGTGTAGCTTAAGGAGCTTATTCTGAGAAATACATTCTTAGTATGGAAATGGCCTACACGGTGGTGCAGCGGTTAGCATTGCCGCCTCACAGCAAGAGGTTTTCCGGTTCGATTCTCGGCTGGGGTGCCTTCTGTACGGAGTCTGCATGTCCTCTCTGTAGTCGCGTGTGTTTTCTCCGGGTGCTCCGTTTTCCTCCCACATCCCAAAGACATGCTGTAGGTGGATTGGACACTCTAAATTGGCCCTAAGTGTGAGTTTGTGCATGTGTGTGCCTTCTGTGGAGGGCACCGGGCTGGCAACTCAACACTGTAAAACTCCACTGCCAATCATGAGCGGACAGGTGATCCGCTCTGGCGACCCCTAACCAGGAAAAAGCCAAACGAAGAAGAAGACATTCTTAGTATGGAAATACTGTGGCATTTCTAGTTGAAGCATGTGCTTGGACAGATACATGCCAAAGAGAGTACTGTCATTAATTATAGTTCTGATAAAGATAGACTAGAGGGAGATAATAATTTACTTGGACATGGAAGATATTGTCTTTATTAACTAACTGGACTAGGTAAAAAAAAATCCTAACTACATTGTATGCTTCATGGTTGGAAGAGAGTTCATTATCCATGAATATGTCCAGGTTTGTAATGCCAGTATTATTCTTGAGGGGATGTCACTTTTGTGGTAAGTGCTAGGGTGTTCTTGCTTTCTAGAGAATAACATACTTTTTTGCATGCAGCTTTATTTAACACTCAAGACACCATGAATTTGTAAAGGTTAAGCCCACTTGGTGAATATGGCAGTCAGTGTTACCTCAATGAGAACTCCAGGTTTGAAATAATCAGCAAATGTGGATAGCTGGAAATCACTGACAGCAGCCCTGACATCAGAGAAGTCTAAGTTAAAGAGCACAGAACCCTGAAGACACCACTGATGTTGAATCATTTTACAAAGAAAGTGAGCCACTTATACAGTGACATGCTCTATTATCTGTTTATCTGGATTCCTTTCTTGTATCCCATCAGGTCAGTACCCTAGCAAAACGTTGGCTCTGTTCTTGCTCAACACCAGGATAAACTGTATCGCTAAACCTGAACAAAAACCCAATCATACCCTATAACTCCTTAATCTCACTTCTTCACTCACTTCCTTACCTTTATCAATTTTCCTCCTCTGGCTTTCTCTCCAAATATACCATAAGCCTGCTTTTCTCTCATGTCAAATTGAAATTCCTGTTTATACTATAGTAACTTACCTTTAATTTGTCTATAAACTGGCTAAAATGTCTGTAAATATTAAATTATGGTCATATACATTATATCTATATTCTTAAGCATTGTTTTCATATTGTGTCTAATTTGGTATGAATATTTTAACTGTGGATGTCTTTTGTATTATTTTTGAAGACTGCAAGCGTATTGTTCTTAAAATGTTTTATAGTACTTTGGAGATTTTCTCCCTGGTCCTCTGCTGAAAATAGGTTCCTACCCAGTTGGACTTTCCTGGTAATCACATGTCAATAAATAAATAAATAATGCAAGTCACAATCTAATGAATTATGAAAGGGTTCATTTTTACTAAGGCCAAATTATAAGTGATTCTAGAATGTAGAAGAGTATCCATGATCATTGCCAAATACACGTAGGCAGTGTGTACCAATTTGCTTTTGTCTAGTGTCTTGGTGAATCATTCAAAGAAATAAAGCAGGCTATGTAGGCAGGCATTGCTATTCTGCCAATATCCTTGTTTATAAATTTCTTGATCAAATATTCCATTAATTTACATATGAGTATAGTGAGGATAATTGGTCTATAGGTCGTGGGGTCAGTCACTGGATAGCTGCTATGTGTATGTGTGTGGGGGGTACACAACAGCCATTCTGCATGCTTCAGGCATGTAATCAGTGAACAAACTGAGGTTAAATAGGTCAAAAGGTGATTCAATGAGACATTGCTTTATAATAACAAGAAAATAGCCCGGCATGTTTCCTGGACCCATAGAAGTAGTGTTCTTTGTTTTGTATAAGGCATCTAATACTTGTTCTGTGGTGATAAACAGGGTGATATATGTTTGATGGCATGGAAGAAAAAACATGGAGGGGGCAGATGTGAGATGTCTGAGTTAAATTTATCTGCAAGTATATCTGCAATGTCCCCTGCATCTCAATGCATGATTCCACCAAATATCAACCTAGGACAGTCCTGGATTTTGTTTCTGATATTCCTGATGTAATTGCTTTATGGCTTTCTTTGAAAGTGGTAACAATGTTAATTTCATATTTAGTCTTGATAGTTTTCACTTTCTGTATTGGTTTCTTCTTACCTCTTTTGTGTTTACCTTTAGAGAAGTGGGATCAGAGGAATTTATACTTCTTGATGTACAGTTTGTTTATGCTGAGGTTCCACCAAACATGTCTGTTTCTGAACTTGGCTTTACATTTTTGATGTATGAGGGCAGAGGCCTCAATACAGTAATTTAGGAAAGAATAAAATATCAGTAGTAAACAGCCATTTTGTCTATGGAATGCTTATTTTGAATTTCATAAGACCAGTAGCTAGTGCTAGTAAGTTTGACTCAGATTATTCTCTGTTGACAGTAGGATTCGAGGGCACCTTTGACTCGATCTTATAGAAAATCCTATGGCAAAATGGTCCGATTTTACTGATGATTAGATAACTGTGTGTGCTGCATAATGGTTTGGACCCCAAAATAAATTTGGCACTAATTGTTCTACAGAGTAAGTGCTGATGACATTCAAGAACTTGTGTGTATATTTATTATTTGTGATTTTATTTAGCCAGTTTATGGCTAGTTAGCTGAACTCACCCACAATGATTATGCTCATTTCTATGGTTAAGGATTCCAGTTTGTTGATGTGGTTTGTGTGGGCTACAGGTATCATGGTAAGGATTCTGTTGTTGGCTATAACATGGAAGAGATATGTAGCAAGGGTCTATATTCGTTTGCCAAAAGTGTATTTCAGCGAACACTAATCATCGACTCCCTAATCATCAAAAATCACTTCCTCAATTTGTTGAATTTACCAAGGGCAAAGAAGTAACTTTGAGTTTTCTACACTGTAGTGAGATCTCAGAGTTGGTATATATAGTTAAGGAGGGAGTTGGGGGGGGTGAAGTCCCCCACTAGGGTGGGTTCAATTTAGTGAGATGTTCATCCATTGTGCTGTGGGGCAAGTATTCCATTGCCCTTGGTAAATTCAACGAATCGTGGAAGCGATTTTTGCTGAATAGGGGTCAATGATTAGGTGTTTGCTGAAATACACTTTTGGCTAACTAATATAGACCCATGTAGCAATATTTACCAAAATGTGTACAAATTCTAAGTCATTATCTAGCTGAAGTATGTGTCAGGTGATGGCATTACAAATAAAAATAAATGTCCAGCTAGAGATATGATCATCCTCATCTGATTATTCATCAAGACTGTCTGTCAGATCTTGGTTATCTCTGAAACTAGAACATCAGAATATTTTTCTGAAATATGCAGACCTTCAATTTAGTTATAAAACATTGAGGATGAAAGGAGTCCCCCATGTACTGTAACTGTGCATAAAAATATGTTACTAGTACAAAACCTTTTTGATTTTAGGATAATTTTTCATCAGTGATCTGCTGTATCATTCACCTGTGTGTAGGCTCATTTGATGACTATGTCATTCATGTCAGCAATATTATGGATTAGTAAATTATGAGGGGGGTGTTTCCTTCTCCTGCTGTACTGTTCTGATGCAAATCTACTGAAATTATATAAGCAGTGCATTATAATCCATGTCCATAGTCTAGTGTGTGCTGGCAAGCTAATTAAAAAGTGACATCTTTAAATTAGTTTACCAATATGAATGTCAAACAATTCAGGATGTTTTAAGCTTCTCTGGATATCCAGAAAAAAAAAGCAAAAACAACCATAGAATAAGAATTTCAGATGGCAGCAGGGTTAACCCATATTAAACAGAAAAGGAACTTTTGACATCAACTGGTGTGTTTTTCAGAAGTGGAAATAAACTGGAGGATTTGGGGAAGTAACTCAGAGTCACTGAAATGGGGAAGTAACTCACAGTCACTGGAATAACTTGAAAACTCCACATACAGAGTACCAACAAATCAGGACTGAACCCTGAGCCTGAGCCTTGTGAATGAAATACTCAGCCAAAAGTCTTACAAAATGAATGCTTGCTTGTTTCCCACCTTTCCTGTAACTAGTCTAGTCCAGATACAGATTTGTTGTATCCAGGACTGTTTTTAAGCTTCTGAGCCCCCAGCAAGCCTTTCCGTATGGGAGGGAAGCCTTCTAGCTTATCAGTGGGAGTGGTAAGCACTAGGTAGCCTATCTACCACAAGAATGGTTTCTGGCCCAGAAATTGTAGTTCAGTTTTTCCATCTCTTTGAACCTTCTGTTTGAAAAGCCCGCATTTGGGCTTGGTTGCCACCTTTCCTGTAACTAGTCTAAGCCCCACAAGCATTTCTGTCTTGGAGGGAAGCCTTCTAGCTTATCAGTGGGAGTGGTAAGCACTAGGTAGCCTATTTACCACAAGATACAGGTACAGATTCTTAGTTTTAGCACTTGATTTTGCTTATTCATGCTCATCACTTGTTCAGAACTTGTTGTTAGCACTAAATAACCTCAAATTACTACATCTCTTATACTCACGTTACTCAGTTGTCTAGAGGAAAGTAGTTATTTATTCAGGCATATCCAAGGGTCAGCTCCCAGTGTTCTCTCCTGTCTATCTGATGAATCTGGGCATCTTGGGGAATGTAGCAATTGCCTCATGTACACAGACAACCCTCTCCTTCTACCACCCAACACCACAACCTGTGAGAGATGCACTTACCTAGCCAAATGGGAGGTAAAGCTCTCTCCAACCAAGACTGAACTTGACAGTCAAGAGGAGGAGGTAAACACTTGCACCACATCACACTCATAGTCCCAGTAAACCTACACCACCAAAATCCACACATAGAAACACAAAAACATTTGCAGAGGCTCTCAATAATAATCTGCTCAAGCAACAGAGACCTGAAAGCAGAAATGCAAGCAACCTCCACCCCCCCCCCAACACAATCCAAATGACACATAGCCCAAAGACTCAGTGTGCCACTCAACCACAGCCCATAAAGCAAAACAACATAGTCAGGCACACTGATGTCCCACTCACCAGGCTAAACAAGGAGAAGGTTACTGTCAGCTGCCTGTCGGGTGTCAGGATCTGCAACATAACCCACGCACTCAGGTTACTCCACAACAAATACAAAAATGACTCTGTCATTGTCCATCTTGGTGTGAATGACTTGAGATGTACCTCCATGGACTACATGAAAAGACACATGGAAGAGCTCTCCGATCTTGTAGCCCAGGTAGGTATGACACTAGCCCTGAGTAGCATCCTGCCATCTCCAAGAATGATAATGCAGTACAAGGACAAAATGATTGACTTAAACAATTGGCTGAGCTTCTGGTTTCATTCTAGGGAGATCCAGTATCTGTCTGCCTGGGATGACATGGTTGGCAGACTATGATGCTTTGCCAGAGATGGACTGGACCTGTCACCCCTGGGATTCCGGATACTGGCTGAGCTTCTTGCTGCCCCTATAGTGAATTTTTTAGGCAAGGTTCAAATGACAAATTTACCACCATAACAGGAAGAGGCAAGCAAAAACTGAGGGTAATGCTACTCAATGCTAGAAGTCTAAATTTAAAAATGCACTCCCTCGAGGCACTCCTTAAAATGAAGATCATTGATATCTGTGCAGTGACTGAGACCTGGTTCAAGGTTCCAGAGAGCACCCCTGCATTACCAGGCTATAACTCATACCACACTTTAGGGCCACCTAACCTGAACTGGAACACCAAAAGTGGAGGAGTGTCCATATTCATTAAGGATATCCACACCTCCAGCCTAGTTGCTCAGCATAATGCATCTGAGGTTATCCAAGTGCAACTAACTCTGGGCAAAACTGCAATCCAAATTGTAGCTTGCTACATATCCTCCACCATGCACCAGGATTCCCACTCCTCTTTGCTTGATATATTGGAAAATATTAGGGTTCAACCAAACTCCCTAATAATGGGCGATTTCAACTACCCCGCCATTAAATGGAAAAACTACTCATGTACCAACTCCTTTGCTCAACGCTTGCTGGAATTCATAAATTCCAATGCCCTGGATCAGCTTATCTACACCCCACCAGGGGCAACAATATCCTAGACCTAGTCATTACCAACTTGAGTGACCGGTGTTTCACACATGAAGTCAACTCAGCTTTGGTTAGATCCGTCCATAAGCTAATCACCCTTGATATCCACATCCTGCCTCCAACCCCCATTAAGGAAATCATGGTAAAAAATTTCTCCAAAGCCAACTTCATGCTTCTTAAGATAGAAGTGGTGAACTTAATGACACCCATGTAGATGGACAATACAGTTACGACTGCTGAATCCTACACAGATACATTCTATAAGCACTTACACAAGTGCATGGATCGTGTTATCCCAAACAGAACCAAGATGCTGTCCTCCAAAAAAAAGGAAGCCAATCTAGTGGTCCCCTGCCATAAACAAACTCTACAACAGAAGAAAGAAACTGTTGCAAAAGAGAGTAAAATCCCATGAGTGGAGGAGTTCCCTGATCAGCCTTAGTAAGAAGCTGAGATCCCTTATAAGATCCTCCAAAGCTAGCTACAAAAACAAAATCACCACTGATTCTAGGGACAACCATAAAACATTCTATAGCTATGTCAAGAATCTCAATGGCTACACCCAGATCTGCTTTGAGTTACAGCAAAACAGCATGAAAATTACAGAACCAACTGATATTGCCAATGCCCTGGCAGATAGATTCAGTGCTAACTTTACCCCCCTTTCACCCCTAAAGGGCTCATAACTATACAGAAAGAATGCAGAATCCCTGTAATCACAACTACTCAGGTAAAAGCTGCACTCTCTAAAGCCAAAACACAGCATCCACGGGACCAGACAACATCCCAGACTGCGTTTTACACGAACTTCAGAAAGAACTGGCTCCCCACTTAAGCACCGTGTTCAATTATAGTTTCACATCAGGCTTTGTGCCCACTGAATGGCACACAGCAACAGATATCCCACTCCACAAAGGGGGAGCCACCACTGATGCTGGGAACTATCACCTTATTAGCCTGACGAGCCTGGTCTGTAAGGCCATGGAATGTATCATCATGGAACTCATAAACAAAGACATCGGTAACCTCCAAACTCTGGACCCCACCAAGTTTGGGTTTGTGAAAGGCAGATCATGCCTCCTGAACCTGATCGACTTCTTTGAGGCAGTCACCAAAGCTATAGATGAGGGTAAGGTGGATCACACAGTCTATCTTGACCTCACCAAGGCTTTCAACACCATCCCCCATTCTGGAATTATAGCTAAACTCACCAAACTAGGTATAAATCCCTATGTCAAAAGATGGGTTGCCAATTGGCTCATTGACAGAACCCACACTGTAAAAGTTGCAGACTCTGGCTTCAAACCACTGACAAGTGGAGTACCACAGGGTTCAGTCTTCGGACATCCCCTGTTTGGTATCTACTTCTCTGAAGTACAGGCTAACACAGAAGGCCTTTTGCTAATGAAGTTCGAGATTACTGCAAACTAGGAGTCAGAGCTGAGTCCCCAAATGATGTGAACATCCTGCAGGAGGGCCTTACTGAGGCAGATGCCTGGTGTCAGAGCCATGGCCTCAAGCTTAATGCCAAAAAGTGCATTGTCATCCCCTTTGGTAAAAACTTTGTACCCATGAACATAGGCGGCAGTCTACTTAACGCCGAATGTGTGATGAGACCTGGGGGCCCAGGTGGACACTAGTCTCTCCTTTGATAATCACATTGCCACAGTAGTCAGGAAATCATTCTACGTGGCACACCTCATCACAAAAGGGTGTTCACCTCTACTCAACACTCATTAGACCCATTATAGAGTACAATGCCCCTTTTGGAATGTACCTCACAAGACATCTGCAGCAGGTGGAAAGGCCACAGAAGTACCTCACAAAGAGGATTACTGGCCTCAAACAGATGCCCTGCACTGACTGTGTCAAAAAACTCTAGCTTTACTCCATAGCATATTGCCTACTCTGAGGTGATCTCGGCCTAACATATAAAGCTATGTCAAACCCAGAGCTGTTGGACATGCTACACCTAAATAAATTCCAATCCCTCCGAGCTAAACACTCTAGGGACCTAAACCTTGTCACCAAAATAAACAGGACATGCTGGAGGGATAGATTCCTGTTCCAGAGACTTCTCATACTCTGGAACAAGCTACACATCTATGTCAAGCAAAGTTCCTCATTAGCACTCTTCAAGAAAAATCTTGATAAGTGGATGGGCAATAGGAAATACACACTGGGATCACTTATGTGGCTCTGCTCAACAAGGGCACAGGAAAATAACTTTCTTGGGTGTTGTAAGCCAGGGAACCTTCTTGGCTAGGCTTACTTAGGCCCTTGAGCCAATAGCCTAGTACCTACCTATGACCCTAATAAAAAAAAATCAGGTCAATGCTTGAAGGAATAAAATATGATATAAAATGAATTAATTTAGATTTTTAAGACATGATATAAGAAGGAAATTACACAGGCCAGTGTATTGAATTAAACTGAGCTATATGCCTAGAGATGCCTAAAATGGAGCTGCACCCTCATCAACAGATATTAGTTCAGAGACCTTTTGAAAAGAGGCATTGAAATCAGTGGGATTTAAATCCATGAAAGCAGATACTTCCATCAGATGTTGCTTAGGTGTGCAAAAGACCAGTTATAAGATGGCTTAATATGCATTATAGAAACAGGCAGTTTGCCAAAACCATAACAGCTATGAACAGTTATTGACCTGCTTCCTGTATTCCATTGCTTGATTAGTTTGGCCTTTAATTGTCTACTACCGGGCTATGAGCAATAACTTTACCAGACAGTGCTCTTGGGTCACTGCTGACAAGGAGGACTTGTGTGCATTAACAAATAAAAAATAGATTTTCCCCAGAAGATCAGATATATCATATTAGGGTATATGAAATCAATGGATCTTTAAGGGAGGCAGACATTTAATCATAAAGACATTGATATGTCAGATTTTGTATCTTAAAAATGAACTTTGCCAAAAAATGCTATCTGACTACCTCTCTTTGTGCCAGTTGTAATGACATAAAGCAAGTTCTTAGAAATAGTCTTGTGCATTGTAGCCTAAGGCTACACAGCCTTAAAGAAAACAATTTAGCAAATAAACATTCTAACCACTTCTCAACTGATGTACATCCTGGATACTGTGTAGTCATTGAGAAATCATTTCAGAATGACAGGTTTCCTATATCTGAATTTATCATATACCCCTAGTATAGATGGGTGAACCCTTGGTTATGACTGAATTAAACAAGGTTGTGATAATATCCTGGATATTGGAGGAGTTGGCATTGTGGAGATAAATAATAAGTAGATGTTGTCAGTGCACACACTGCAGTAGTATGGAAAGGGTTTTTGCATATGTAAGTTATGTGCACCACTGTGAAATTCTCTGGTAGACTCTGTCAGATCTAGCAAGAGTGTCAGCTTTATACTGGGCAAAGTTGCTAGCAGGAGATTACTGCTTGCGTGTTCACATTATGTCCTCCTTTTGCACAGATTGCATGGAGGTGCAGAGATGCAGAATGGGAGGTTAAGATCACAGGGGAAGCTTGGTCTTCTTTTTATGGCATCCCATCTCCATTATTTAGCTCTTTCATTCAGAAACAGGGGCTACAACCATGTTAGATGTAAGAACTCATGTCAGTGTAGTGGATACATGGACTAGTTGATCAGTTAAAAAAAGAAACAAAAAGTACTGGTAGGTTGATGAATGTATATTCAGTATGAATCATTCAAGTGACTATCTGCAGTCAAAGTTGCAGAAATCATGGATACTGTTCCCTAACTGCAACATCCTGTTTAATACCTTCTCTTCTGATTTTTTGACCAATTGCATACATTCAAAGTCAAAACTAGACAATGTAGGATACACAGAATTCCATAAGCTAAAATATGTTGAACAAGTGCATAAGTAGCAATAGCAAAAATTCTGAAAGAAGAGGTTTTTAGTACTTTTTATGTGAGTGCCTGACAGTTTCAGGCTGTATACCCATACATCGGTATCTTTAATACATCCTTATGTAGATACAAAGTAGACATTCTACCTTTGGAAGTCCCATCAGTATCAGAAGTTTTTCTGAGAGCTGTTTCAAACATGATGGAGGTGGCTACATGGAGTACTTAACATTACTGAGGACATGCTCATCTTAGGTGTTATGTAGCAGTCACATGATCAATTACTAATCACATTGAGATTATAAAATTTAAAACTCAATAAAGCTAAATGTCAAATAGGTTTTACTTCAATGATGCAATTGTGACATGTGTTGACTAAGACTGCACTCTGACCCAATATTGACAGAATCTATAGATAAAGGATCTCTGATGCAGCTCTTGGAAAGGGTACGGGTACCAGATCTAACGGAATGGGTTTGACACTTGTCATACATCACAATGCAATTGAGTAAAATCATTAACTTGATATTGTCTTCAGCTGACCGGTAGATCAGGAGAAGAGTTCTGATTCACTAAAGAGGGAGTTTCCTAATACCAGCTATGAAATACTGTGACATGACACTACTAATAACCCTATAAGATGCTGCCAGTCAGCAATGGTTAGGAACAGTTCTATTAGAAAAAGGCAAACCTGATGTCCATGTATCAATAGGCTTTACTGATACATTGACAAACTAGGCACAAACTTATAGAAAAGATGACAACAGTAGTCTATGGATGGCAACAGTCCTATGACTTCATCTATGGTAAAGATATCAAAATGGAATTCATCAACATGCAGCTTCAAACTATATGTATGTCTTTGTACAAGGCAAGAACAGCTGCAAAAAATATTATCTGTGCTAAGGCAGAATGAAATACAAGTAAACCAGAAATCAAGAAAGCTTATGCATGTTGCAAGTAACCCTACTTACAAAATACCTAAACAATTTAAACAGCTTGTATAGAAGTTTTGCCTTCTCCTTCTCTTTATAATTCATGTATGACTCTGTACCTGAATTATGCCATAATTAACCTTTTACCACTGATAAGTTACAAGAGTCTAACCCTTCGACAAAATCTGACTTGGAGCTGCAATTACTGTAAAGGTTCCTCATAGCCATATGGTTGGATAACTTCAGTTGCATTAGTTGCTTATGAGATTGTTTCCTTTTAGGGAAGACCTGCATTGTGTTCATGGGCTGACCTTAAATAGCAATAATTATCTCAACACAATACTGGAAACAAATGCTGAGGAATCTGCATGAGTCCTATCTAGACATGACAAAGTCCAAATAAAGGGTCCATGACATCATATATTCACAAAATATGCTAGTGCTGATTGTGCAAATGATTCATGACTGTGGAGTATGGGAAATGTTTAGGAAGAATAATCATCAAGATTAGCTAAATCTGCATGACATTCCTTCTCTGTCATGGTTGATGGTGAGCATTAATCTGTCTCATTTTTAATTTCTTATTGTATGTAGATTTCTATTCTAAGTATCCTGAGACTGTTCTTTTATATATCCCACAACACATTTTCTTATAACCTTCCTGAATCCATATTTTATAGAAACGTATACCAAAATAATCAATGTCAGATAACAGTCAACAATTTGATAGCCAGGTGTCTCCATCCATTGTCAAATCATGAGAATTCACATGCATAATTTAGAATTGTATTACCTGATTGTATTGCTAAATTGCATTTACAATTGCGCCTTTCTGCAAATTCCAGTGCTGATATTCTCTTCTGGTAACACTTGTTTGGACTCTGCTTCTTCTCATACCTAGTTATTGTTTGTTCTGTTGCTTGGACTTGCTAGAAATCAACTTTTGCATATCTAACTCAGGATATACAGTAAATACCCTGTATGCCTGGGTCTATATTAGAACATCGAAGTGTTAAAACATCAAATGTTCTAATATCGACCCCTATTCAGTGAATGCTTGAAATAGTGAAGCTGCAGAACACCGAATATTTTCCTAGGAAAGTATTCGGTGGGCTGTTCCTGTGGCTTCTCTATTTCCTTGACTGTGGTGCGAAGGTGACGGACTGGGTTAAAGTAAGTGTGTGAATGGACTGTGGTAAGGTGAGTGTGATTGTTAGGGAACTTAGGGATAAGGAGCTGGTAAGGTGAGTGTGCGATAGTTAGGGACCTTAGGGTTAGGGAGCGAGTAAGGTGAGTGTGCGATAGTTAGGGACCTTAGGGTTAGTGACCTTATAAGGTGAGTGTGCGTTAGTTAGGGACCTTAGGGTTATGGAGCGGGTAAGGTGAGTGTGCGTTCGTTAGGGACCTCAGGGTTAGGGTAGGGTTAAGGTAAGTGGATAGCTAGTAGTGTATGTGCAGTTTAGTGTAGGGTTTTGTGAAGTGTGTATGTGTGGATTATATATTTTGGTGTGCTTGTGCTGTGTGTGTGTTTTCTCGGAACAGCAAATTTTTCCCTTGGAAAAAATTTGCTGTTCTGAGCGTTCGAGTATATCACATTTCGAGATTCCAAGCTCAAGCTTATGGTACTCGATATTTTGGAATTTTGATAATGTCATATAGACCCGTATGCCCATCTCCATGCCTCTTCTGTTTTGCTATCTTTCTCTGTTTCTCTCTCTTTCTCACAATCATAAACTACTCTCTTCCCTTAATAGTATAATATACCTTACTGCGCATCCAAAACCCACTCTCCTTGCTGGTCAAACATACTACTCATTCTGCATTGCCAAACTCTGGAACTCACTCCTATCACCACTCAGATCCACTAAGGATGCTAATTCCTTCAAAAAGGTCCTTCACCTGCACTTATCTACTCATTGACAATGCTTTTGCTCCAGATCCCATATAACCTAACCCATTACACAACATCATCTCTCACACACATCCCTAACCATTTTAAATATGTAACACTCAACTCTATCTATGTATTTCTTCTTTCTTTTCTCTTTTATCCACGGCTCATGACTTTGGTAGACATTTCTATTTACTGCACACTGCCAGTTTCATTGTATATTGTTATTGTTCACATCTGCTCAATTGATGTTTATGCAATATTATACAATTCCTCCCCTAAAACGTGCACGCTGATCTCCTTTCACCGTGGGGCTCAACAGCCGGCTTTTCTTTAAAGCTCCGTTGCTTTAAAAATTATTCGTATAGATAAATGGGTTTAAAATAGCGCATAGGCTTTAAAGACGGCTTTATATCGTTGCTTATCCTTCGCTTAAAACCCAAGTTGAAATTTACTAGTAATCGAACAAGCAATGGAGATCGCAGTATCAAGCAAGATCTCGTTTGATGTGTTGTGTTAAGCTATTATTAAATGGGTTTAACATGGCGAGACAGCAACAATAAACGCTAATTCCGTTTGCTTATTTTAAAGCTGTCTGTTAAACATTTTTAAACTTATTAACAGTAAAAACAACGGAGAGATCTGCGTTCTCCATTGCTATATTATGATCACTTCTGACTGTTAAACTTCTTCATCTCATTTGTAACTGTTTTTAGCTTTGGTGTAGCTAACTGTAGATCTGTTAATTCAATTTGTAATTAACTGAATATTGTACTGACATGTCTATTGGAGCTTTTCTCCCCAGGTCTCCACTGAAAACGGGCTCATTCCAGCCCAGTGGGCACTCCTGGTAAACCAATGTAAATAAAAATAATAAATAAATATAACTTTAATTCAATTCTCTTTATTAATGCTGTCTTTTGCTTTAGCTCTCACTGTCAACATGTGTACCATATCTTCTTGACACTAGTGCTGTCCTGTTTTGCCTCTTTACTTTTTATCTGTCTCTTTTTGTCTTCAACAGTTAACCTAATATTGTTTGATATAATCCATATAGCTATGGACTGCATTCCTCTAAAAACACCAGGGTAGCACATTTTTTAGCAGAATAAATACAACAACTGGCCTTGCTGAAGCTTAGAGACCTAACATATTAACTCAGTGTAAGGAGAATTTACTTGTCCATTCTGTTATTATCTTAGACATGCTCTGTAAAAAAGGCACCATTAAAAGTTAATGCCTCTTCTCTGCTTGGCCTGTGCTTTGTGGTCTGCACTTGACAGTTTTCCTGCACTGAAATCAAAGGTAGCTTCCACTATCCCTCTGTAGCTTAAATTTCCCTCCCCCTTCCTTTTGTAATAAATGTGTTACACCCTACTCTACCTGGCAGCATGCACTTTCTTAATTGCTCTTTCCAGCTACTGCATTTGCAAATCTCCTTCTTGTCTGTATAGGCAGTTCTGTGTTGGTTGCTTCTTCTCTACTTTTCCATGTCCCAAAGATTTACTGATAACTACTTACTCCATTACTATTGTGTCATTCTACCATTATTGTTTTAATTCTACAACTTTAAATGTTACATAACCTTCAATTTACGTTTTGCATTTACACTAGTAATCACCTTTTGTTAGAAGTGCCATTTCCATTCATTGTTTTTGACAATGCACAGGTCCTAAGGATCTGGAACCCACTCATTCCTCAAGTCTATGGGTGGGCCCCAGTCTAATTACCCTAACTATACTCAGGATCATTCCATTCCACTCCACCTGCCTCCCAATTCCCACCCACTCCCATATCCTCTACATTTATATTTCAATCAGTCCCTTTTCTTCCTGCATTAAGTATCTCACCTCTTCCCCTCTCAACTATCCAGTCGCTATCACCATCACCTCACCAAATCTCCTTCACTTATCACAATGCATACCTGTTTTACCATCCTATACTCTAATAACTACAAGTCTTTATATTCCAACTGTAATTAAACTCTAAACTTATTATCATACTAGCTTTTTGTCTCCCTTTCACCATATATTCAATCATCAATCTCACATCTTATCACATGTAACCCCGTCCACAGATTCAACTATCATACCCTAACAAACCAACAAACAATAACCATTAGCTATCTACCTGCCTACAACTATGTTCCTACTTATTATTACTCCTACTGCTATCTTAAATCATATTTTCTGGTCACAATCCCACCAACCTATTTCTCTCCCAGCCTTACCTATATAATGTACCTTTATACCAAGACATCCACCATAGTAATTGCACCACACTTAGTCAATATACCACACATGATATATAAGCATAGACTTCTTAATTCCCTCCCTACCCAAGCAAAGCAAACATTCCACCAAAACTACCAACATAAAAAAAATCCCATCCCAAGACAAATACTCAAAAAACATCATCTGATCTAGCAAAATACACCCTAATTTAAGGATATACACCACATCAACACTACCCAGCCACCCATGACATGCCCATCACTGCACCACTACCCCCAAAAAATATCTAAAACTTGCTTCTATAAATATCAGTAGTATGTTAAACAAAGTACCTTAAATTTCACTCCAGGATCACACAGTACTCACAGATATAATAACAGTCAGCAGAACTTGAATGAAAACAGTATTACTTGCATCCTCAGTGTATCCTAAAACACAATCCTAAAAAAGTTTTGATATTTTGTAAATAAAATCTTACACCCTGGCACTTAATACTCCAAACACTTTCCCAGATCTTTCTACCTTAGATACTGATGCCAAATACAGCTCCTACTTCACAAATTCTATAGCTACTGTTACTAGCAGTTCCTTACTATCCCATTCCAGACCACTGCAACATCCATACTCCAGTATCCCCACTTTCTCCCTCAAGCTGTTTCTACCTCATACATAAAAAAAAAAATCTATTAAGCAAGCACAACCCTTAGTCCATTTCTATCAAGAGCTTAACATCAGAATACCTCAGCCTAGCCTCCTCTGCAATTACATGCCCAATCTCTATTCAAATCAATCCTACCATTTAAGAATTATATGTCCCTTCCTTATGGAAAAAAAAATCATATATCATAATCCTACATAAAGGAGGTAACTCTACTGTAATAAAAATCTTTAGACCTATTGCCTTACTGTCCCCTCTCTCTTTCTCTCTGTCTCTCTCTAAAATAATTGAAACATGCATGCACAAACAACTGCTACAGTGCTTACTTCATTAAAATCTATTCACTCTGGCCCAACATGGCTTCGACCAGCTTATAGCACAGCAACTTCCCTTATATCCTTTCTAGAAACCATCATTAAGTAAGGTATAACAACAAATTAGTCTCCTCACTTTTTGTAGACTTATGTAAAGCTTTTGATAGTGCTTACTATCCCAAACTACAATCACAAATGGCTGTCTCTGATCTATCCAACTGTACTGTTAACGGGTTTACTAGATATCTATATCTATTCATTGCCAGTCTGTTAAATGATTGTCTGATTTGTCACATTTCCTCCTAATGAACACTGGAGTCCCACAAGGCTCCATCTTTGTCTCCCTTCTCTTTAATATATTTATTAAAAATCTTCACACATCTTCCAAACATGCTTCTCTGATGCAGTAAGCAGCTGATGCCAATTGAATTTGCTCAGCTGACACTCTCCCTCATCTACAAACCACATTACACAAGATTCCTTCAGCTCCACTGAAAGTTGTTTGACAACCACATATTCCTCAACTTCCCTCAATTCCCTAACACCTAACAAAGGCAACCTCATAATGTCATCTTTAAAGAGCACCATTGCAGAAGTCTTTTCCCATACAAAGCCACGTGTTGTAATAACTGACAACCAATTTAAATTTGATATACGTATTCAAAATTTCATTTAAAAACACACCAAAAACTTGGAATGCTTTATAGATCAAAGAAATTCCTCACCAATCCTCTTTCTTTCCTTACTCTGTGCTCCTTCCATTCTAACCATTTGCAGGGTAATTTAATATCAAAACTGGAAGTATGTTGCAATAAAGTGGTTAGGTTTGCAGCAAATCAGCCAAACAGTTTCAAACATTGCATTGCTTTCAAATCCTTAAAGTGGCTTCAGCTACTCTCTGTCTCAAATATACACAACTTCTCCAGGCACACAAAATGATCGACAACCTCTTATCTTGTTCTTATTCACTACATTCTTGATGTCCCCTTTGCTCCTCTGAAAAACAACTCCTTGCAATTTATAAACCCAAAAAGTCTATCACGCACTCTGCATACTCAAACTCAGTAGCTAAAGCTTAGAACAATATTCTGATGGACATTAGACCAATATCTAGCACACACTCGACTAAACACTCATTGAAACACTTTCTCACCCAGTCCTGATCTGTATTTCCTTCACGCCAGGATGAAACATCATCTTTTCTCTTCTTCTGGTCATACCTTTTTCTTTTCCTTCCTCTGTTACATTTCCTCTGCTCTGCTCTCGTCATCCTATCAATTTCCTTATCTTTAATACTGCCCACTGTCCCCTAAATCTCTCTATAATACTGACTCTTCTGCAAATCCTAATCTTAGCTCTCTTCTCTAAACAGGCAAATTCTCAAATTGTAAAATTTGTAGACATGCAATAATGTTAACCAGGTAATTAGAGAAAACTGTAAATACTTATAAAAAGTAAATAGTACACTGTGGTCTTTTCAGCCATCACACTTGTAAATGATTTGTGTTTTCCTGTACATGTGTTAAATGTCCTGTTATTTGAGCTTTTCTCCCCATACCACCTTTT
Organism: Protopterus annectens; assembly: GCF_019279795.1. Classification (NCBI taxonomy): domain Eukaryota; kingdom Metazoa; phylum Chordata; order Ceratodontiformes; family Protopteridae; genus Protopterus; species Protopterus annectens. The sequence continues at coordinate 534,539,769 of NC_056735.1, forward strand.
AAAATGGTTTGTATACCCAGCTGGACTTTCCCAGTAAACAAATGTAAAATAAATAAATCAGTAAATAAATCTGTTATATCCTTAGTAAAATGGTATGACAGAGAGGGAATGATCTAAATAGAGATGAATATCCTAAAAACGTGTGACTATTGTTATCAAACCACGGTTACTTATCCTTCTTAAAGTACAGGAATATTCTTCTCCAGCTCTTAGAACTTTAAGTAGCACAATTCTTATTGACTAGTAGATTATAGCTGAATCTTCTAAATTCATTCCATTTTTTAAGGTCCACAAAGTACATAATCAGTTTTAGGATTGTTACAAAGTTGGCAGGTAAAAACAAAAATGACACAAAAGCAAAAATAGGACATGCAGATAACTGTTTTGGATTAAGGAGAGAGGTCAGGCCTAGTGATTAAGAAATAGCTTCTCTGCTGGCAGTAACAGCTGCAGCAAAAAAAAAAAAAAGCTGTTTACACAAAGAAGAAATTTGGTATTGTCAGTCATGGGGAAACAAAAAGCATTTAAAAGTGTGCTGAAAGGCTGTACAGTTAAAAAAGAAAAAAAAAAGAGATTTAATATTAGTTTTTTAGATAATGGAATGTTATGCAGTTTGGATTAAAAAAGGACATCAGAACTGCACCAGAAAATCCAGAAAATGGGTTTCAAAGATGGCTGCTGTTCTGTAAGCACTGCTGAACTGCAGCTCTCTACTTAACCTGAGGAAATCTAAACCCTGAGTGGATCATGGATATCAGAAGAAGCTCTGCTACCCATACAAGAAGCTCTGAAAGAACTGACTTGTCAAGACTCTGATGGGGTGAAACAAATTATTATTGAAAGAGCGCACAGAGCTTTGAGAGAGTCACAAGCATCTAACTTTCCTAGACCTGTATATGTTAAAATGCTTAACTATCAAGATGTAAACAGAATACTTACTACTGTAAAACAAACTGGAGGCTATATCATGTGGAAAAATAATAAAATATCCCTGTCACAGGATTTACCCATACAGGTAAGACAAGCTAGACAGTCTTTATCTCCATACTGTAAATTTCTTATTGACAAACAAATTAAGTTTCAAATGAAATACCCACATATGCTTATATTTACAATGGATGGGACTAAACATGCTATTTCCACTAAAAATGAGGCAAGAAATCTGTTTCTTAAAGTTTTCAAGGCTTTACCTGTATCAGAGACTTGAATTGAACTTTCGTTGAGACTGGCATGCTGCTGAGGTCTGATCCATTCTTTACTGTGCTCCCAGGACTGGATAATCCTTTGTTTGTGTTTGTAAAGCTCTAGGCCTTTTCCAGAGTAATAAAACTGTTTGTTTTTGCTTATCTTGATTACCTGCATTCGTTTCCCATCATTTTATGGCTTCTATGAAGTGTTTTCGATGAGGAGGAAGACAGGAAGTCACTAAAATGCTGTTGTGGGTGCAGATTTCGCTGTGACACTTTCGAGAGTCCGTCTGTAAAAGTGGTCCCCCGTCGAGAATATTTCACAGGGTTTCCAGGCTTGGGAAACCAAAGGGAACTGTTTCAACATCTTTGTATTCATTTAACTTTAAAATAACACTGTTGTATGGTAAAGTAAGCACTTTGGAATATTTTATTTGTTTCTCTTATACATGTTTATGCAGAATTTTGTGGTTATATTATTTAGAGAGGGTGCAGGGATTTAGTAATGTTTGTATAAATATGCTTCTCATTATAGTTCATAATGTACTGTGTTAAGGTGATAATGCATATTATATTAGTTAGTTAGTAGTTTTCTTTAGTATAAAACTATGATAGTGTAGGTTTATAACCAGGGATACCTGTATTTAGCTGTATATTTATTTTAACATAGGGTTGTATTTTAGTATTTTTTTTTTTTTTTGTCTCTATGCATGCGGTTTATCTATAGATAGCTAATCCAAATACTAAAACTTCCTTTTTTCAATTTATTTTTATATATACTGTAATATTGTACTTATTTGATTTGCTTAAATATACTTGACTTGGGAGATGTAGCTCAATGCAGTGCTTGTTGGGAATGTTTAGTTTAGGCTTTGTCATAGTTAATTTAGATTATATAGGTCTTAACTATGGAACATGTTTGAAATTTTATAATGTGATGTTTTTCTATTTGTTTCTTTTCTTAAACCTTCTGTTATTCTATATTACACAAGACCTATATATGTCCTGGTCCGGGGTTAGAGTGGGTAAGCACTGGTTTAGGATGAGATATATGGATTGCTTCCAGATCATGTATGGTTTTGAATATACTTTATTTTTCTTTAATCTTTTCTCTCCAAAACCTTTATTGTACAGTCAACCTTGGAAATGTAGGAATTAGATTCATGGAATGTTAAAGGGCTCCAGAACTTAAAGAAGAGGAAACTATTGTTACATGTATTGTTGCAGGCTAAGGCGTGGTTTATTTTACTGCAAGAAACACATTTAATGAATGATCAATGGGTTGATATAAAAAAAAGAAGTGGATCAGAGAAGTAATAGCATCGGAAGGTAAGTCAAATAGTGCTGAGGTTGCTATAATTATTAAAGATCAATATAAGGACAAAATTTTAGATTCTAATATAGATAAAGATGGGTGATGGTGCTATGTTATTCTGGCATCTACCTTATTTGATAAACTTATTTTACTTTTAAACATTTATGCACCTTGTAATGATCAACAAATATTCATAACATCACTGTATTCAATTTTAACACAATTTGATAGATACTGCGTAATTGTTGGAGGTGATTGGAATGCTTACCAAAATCCAAAGTTGGATAGATCTTGTCCACACAAAGCATTTAATAAACATGCTGTATTAGCACTGAATGATATTAAAGAAGACTTTCAACTATATGACCATTTTCACTATTTAAATAATGTTAATAGTACAAATAATTTTACATTTTATTCCCCATGTCATAAAATGTGGTCCAGAATAGATTTCTTCCTGATTTCAAGAACATTGATTAATTTAGAACCTATAGTTATTATACATGCATGGTATTTATCAGATCATTAGAAAATTTTGCTGAATTTTGCAAAGGAGATAAAAGATACCTTGCAGCAAATAGGCTATAATTGGTCTCTTAACCCAAATCTGCTGAATAAGGAAGAAATAATACAGGAAATTACAAAGTACCTTAAAGACTTACTGGTTAGTCTAAAAAAACAACAATATGCCCCAGATATTGAATGGGCAACAGTTAAAACACAGATAAGAGGGATCCTTTTGCAAAAAGTCTCTTATTATAAAAAAATACTAAATAAAGATATTCAAAACTTGGAAACGAAAATTAAATTATTGGATCAACAACTGATTCAGAATTTTAATGAACAAACAGAGAAAGAACTATTTAAATGTCAGAAGGATCTCTCCTTAATACAAAATACTAGATTAACATTACAAGAATATAAGATGTTAGCGAGGTATGCTAATCACGTTCAAACACCATCGAGAGCGTTGGCTAGGATCATTAATCAATCAAAAACAACACTACAAATTTCGTAAATACAATTTAATAATAAAATATTTTCTAAAACAGAGGATATTATTAATATTTTTGAGAAAATATATACAAAAATTTATGATGGGCAAAATGATATGTCCATGCATAGAATCTATGAACAATTTTTACAATCAATTAAGTTTCCAAAAATAGGAGAGGATATTCAAAATGATTTAGTTAAACCGATATCTGAAGAAGACATAGTATATACAATTCAACATATGACATCACACAAATCACCAGGTCCTGATGGGATGACAGTGGAGTTTTATAAAAGGTTTGCGGATATTTTCAGTAAGATACTTTCAGTTATATTTAACTACATAATTAGGAATACTATTAATGATCCTCATCTTAACGCTTCAAAGACTATTTTTATACGTAAAGCCAATTCAGATCCTCAGAACCCCAATAATTATAGACCAATATCATTAATGAATGTAGACATGAAAATTCTAACCTCTATTATAGCATCTAGACTGAAGAAAATCATGACTCATATAATATCCAAAGAACAGGCTGGATTTATGGCAGGTAGACAAACCAGTGATAATACTCTCACATTACATACTATGATAACGCATGCTAAACAAAATAATCTTAATGTTTATGCCCTTATAATTGATGCACAGAAGGCCTTTGACAGGGTTGATACAAATGTTTTGTTTGCTCTTTTATCTTATTTTAACATATCCCATGAATTTGTTCAAATGTTGCAAACATTATATAGTAATCCTTATACTACACTGTATATTAATAGAAGCCTCTCCAAAAGAATACAGATTAAGACTGGAACACACCAGGGCTGCCCTTTGTCCCCCTTACTGTTTTATCTTTATCTTGTACCTCTGTTCTTATATATTAAGCAGAACGTCTATCATAATGTCCCAATAATTTATGGAACTAAAATTTTAATGGCAGCTTCTGCAGATGATCTTAATATTTATTGTGCATCTCCAATATCTGACACTGATAAATTATTGAAGGCTGCTAATGATTTTTCAGAAGTCTCTAACTACAAAATTAACTTGGAAAAAAACAATATTTTTCCTTTAAAGACACCTAAACCTTTTTCGTTATTGCCTTTGGTTGGGCAGGTAACATTTAAAGAAAATATTAAATACTTAGGTATTGAGTTTTTTACAGATAATAAAGACTTCTACAATAATAACATTAAAACAATTTGGGACCAAATAATTTCTGATTTTGGGAGGTGGAAAAATTTATGACTGCCAGTACTAGCAAAAGTTTCAATTGTTAAAATGAATGTGTTACCACGATTACTTTATATTTTTAGGTCAGCCCAATTAATACTTTCAAAGACATTTTTAAAAAAAATTCATAAATAATTGGCTAAATTCATTTGGGAACCATAAAAAAACAGGATATCTTATGATAAATTAATGACCCCAAAAAATAAAGGAGGACTGGAGTTGCCTAATTTCGAATTGTACTACTTAATTGTGAACTCTAATAGAATTCCAAGAATTGCCAACTATGATACAACTAGTACTAAGTGGACACCAACTTGGGTGATTTTGAATTATAAATATATTTTAAAGTTAAACATTAATCCTAAAGCAATACCCTTTTTAGGTAAAGATACTTTGAAAATGTATGGGATTATCGAACACATTAAAACAAACATATTATCTATACAAGATTTATTTCAATCTTTGGATCTGATTCAGTATATGATGGTTTTTCAAGCCTTTCATAGGAATCCTAATTTAAAATTGAACAATCAATGAATTGATCTTAAAAAGTTTCCACTAATAGTTAATTTAACTTTGATTGATATATACAAATATCTGGTCCGGTCGGCCAATCAAATAAGACAAGAATTTAACTTACCTAAACATTATCTTGTTATTTTGAGACAAATTAGAGAACTTGCTATGAGCTACTTTATAAATTTTAAACCTGAAGATGAAAATGTTAATAAATTCTTTGAGTTGTGGCAAGCCCTCCAACAGGATATTAAATATATAACAACAACAAATAAATTAATTAAAGAATTTAAATTTCATGATAAAATTATGTTATCCAACCATTGGGAAGAAAAAATTTTAGTGACAGACAAAAGTAATATGTTAAAAGCTATTGACCTGACTATCAAATCTACTTCTCTTCAAAAATTGATGTATACCCAGTTGATGATATGGAATAATGCATATTATACATGACTTACCCTGCATAAATTTAATTCTAAAAACTCTCCAACTTGTCCATACTGTAAAAATCAACCGGCTGATCTTCTTCATATGTTCTGGAGCTGTAAATGCATATATAAGCTTTGGAATTCACTTAAGATTCAACTTGAGAAGATGGGTTACCAAAGTACAAAGTTGTCATGGAAATTTACGATTCTACATATTCCCCCGAAAAAACTCCCTAGATCACAAAGTACTATATATATTAATATTTTTCTGTTAATGAAGCTTTATATAGCCACTAATTGGTTAGACCCATCTAAAACATCTTGGGAAAACTTTAGAGTTTTGGCAACAAGGCATATATTAGCTCATAAACTACTTTTAAGTCTGCATAATAAAAACATTAATAACCCAAAAATTTGGGAACAGATATTTAATATTATATTAGCATAATACTTTTAACTTGAAGGTATTTACATTTATTTATTTGCTTGGAGATAATTTTGTATTTAAACTGTATATTACTGCAAATGTTATTAACTACTTTTGTTTTTTCCTCTATTCTTAATGTTTTATATGGAAGCATTCTTGTAAATATTGTATATTTGTTTGGTGTGATGGTTAGTGATATTAGTTAATAGTCTTTTGTTTTGTGTTTTTTCTCTAAAATGTTGTGTTTGTTTTTACTTGTGTATGAAAATAATATAACAATAAAGATTTATTATGGAAAAAAAAATAAAATCCAGAAAATGATGCTGTTAACTAAATTATAAACCACACATTCAGACAAACAGCCTGTTATAATACTTTCTATTATGTAAAGGTTAAGTGGCCAATAACTTCCTTAACATTACCTCATATGCAATGTTAATTTGTCTGATTTTATGTTTTTTTTTTTTTTTAATGGTTTAGACATACCTCACTCTGGAGAAATGATGCTGTTAAGTCTTAGCTGTTCATGAAACAGTAAAGCTATCTTTATAGGAATGGTAATAGACAGGGGTGCATCTTCCTCATGTTTAGGAGAATGAGAAATAAATGGCTTTACCTAATACTTAATTATTGTCATGTTTCATTGAATGGCATTTACAAAGTGAGTGGTCGTCGCAGAATCTATCTCTGAACAGTTTGATCTTATCCTTGACAGGATCAATGTCAGCAAACAGTATAATTATTCATACCAAACTGCCTGGCAATACCACACTACCTATATCCCTGCTTAATATGCTCTGTAATTGATAATTTGCAAGAGAAGTCATCCATTACACATTTCTTCTTAGCCATTGTTTCAAAAATATTGCTTGAATTGAGTCCTAAATGGGTAATTAGTAGGTGATCAAAGACAGAGTCTTTATTGTTCTAACCTCTGTTCCATTTATTTTACTTTTTATTTCTGGAATACAATAACAAATATGTTAAAATAAAACATGCTAAAATGTTAGATCACAAAGTTTAATAATCTGATTTTTAGTGTTTAATCAGAGGACATGACAGCCCCGTGGATTGCTAATGGAGTCAGATAACTGTGTATCAGATATCAGGAAATCTACTGCAATTAATTACAAGAATCACAAATTCAGTAAAAGGGAAGATCACATACAACATCATTTAACGTATGAGGAAACATGATTATAATTACTGCTAAATATATGGGAATCAGGTATCACCATGGAGCAGACAAGTTTCTTAATATCAGCAGAGATTTAAGTCCATGGCTAATATAATGATATTCTACAGCAGTCGGATTGAGTCCCACAGTCACCATTTGCTTAATGTGTGTCTCAATAAGTTATTTGACTAGATATGCTCCTGGATTGAGTCTGAAATAGGTCCATGTTGATCAGGGCTCTACCCTATTCATAAGACTATTTTTTCCAGTCAGTTCAACATCCCCTTCCCTTTTGCTTAATGCAAAATTTCAAGTTACTGATTATAAAGTATCAGCCTTCCATAATATTAAACCAAGAACTTATTGTGTATTCATTTAAGTGCTACCAACTTGTTTGTTTGAATTTTATGTATTGTGTACTACATGTTGTCTAAGATTGCTTGGGATTACTTTGTATAGTTTTAGTTGTTAATTTTGCCTTTTTGAGTCTTTGTATAGTATGTGCAAATGGTATATGAAGTATTTAGTATGCCTCTGACATTGATCATGACAGTAAAGTATCCTCTGACTAGCCCACTAACCTGGTTAACAAACAGAAATAAATAAACTAAGACTTTGGCTCTCACTTCCTTTGCTTGGAGTGCTTGTGCTCTGGGAGCAAAAGGATGTATAAACAGACCAATGGAGCACCTCTGCTTGATTGGAGCTAGTGTGAAGGGAAAGAGATCAGAAATTATACAAAAAAGGAAAAATATAACTACTATTCTGAAATTAAATGGAATGCAATGGCCTAATATTGTATGCAGCAGGTCAATAACGTAGTTGGTTATATGCATTTTTCCAAAGAATGTGATATTGTAAATTGTATTTTGCCAGTTAAATCATTCAATAGGTTGCTTATTCCCCAAATTAATAATTATTTTTTGATTACTTATCTAGAATAGTGTGACAGATATGTCTCAAATGAGTCCTTCTTTATTCCATTTAATTAAAAAGCAATCATCCTGAAAAAGAATACATGAGGAGGAAGCAATGTGTTGAAGGATAAAGGTGGCATAAAATTAATACAATATGCAATATAATAATTCCTAATCAGAAATTCCCAGCATATATAGTTAATTATTTAAATGCAAAGTAACCAAGCAAAATTCCCCCAGACAACATAATAAAAACATTTAGCAAATTTTTCATTAATTCTTGACTATGAATGTGACTTGCTTAGATTTCTACATTCACGTGACATTAACTGTGTGTTTCTCAGTTGACTGGTTCATGCTGATAATTATTTATTTGTTGCTGGTACTGACATTGGTATTGGTATTGCGGAAATGTTACTTTTGGTGCTTTATGGCTGATCCTTAACTTTTAGTCAAAAGCAAAGAATTACAATGTTGTTATACTATGCAAAAATATAACTACTACTACTACCACTACAACTAATAATAATAATAAATACATGTCTGCTTAGTTATGCGGTTACTGGAAAGTTACAGGCTAAGGCTATTATTATTTAAGCCTTCTGGTATGTGTGATGCTTGGTCTTCTTGCCTATAGTACATAGCCTGGCAAATTATGTTTTACTAAGCCATCCAAAAAAATCATAATCATCAATGGCTGAATCAATTAACTCTGTATGTGGCCAATTTCTTTGAAATCTTCCATGTGATATGCCTATATATATATATATATATATATATATATATATATATATATATATATATATATATATATATACACATATATATATATATATATATATATATATATATATATATATATATATATATATATATATATATATATATATATATATATATATATATATATATATATATATATATATATATATATATATATATATATATATATATATATATATATATATATATATATATATATATATATATATATATATATATACATATATATATATATATATATATATATATATATATATATATAGGATCACTACATAATCTCAAAATGTTGGAATATTGAATTCCAAAATCTCGAGACTATATGGCCAAAACCTCAAAATACCGAAAGACCAAAAGTGCGAAATTCAAAATCGCAATGTTCAGAGATATTGAAGTAGCACTTCTGGTGTTGCAGTTTGTTGGTGGATAGGTGGAAGTTCAGATAAGTATCTATGTGTGAGTGTGTTGGTTAGGGGCTTTAGTGTGTGTCAGTGTGTGTTGTGACTGTGATGTGTGTGTTTGTGAGGGACTATAAAATGTGTGGGTGTGTGTTTCCCTTGTGTGTCTGTGCGATCTCGGAGTTAGTATATTTAAGTAGGGTTGTGTGTGGGACACAGCCCCCCAACACATGGGGGTGCAGGGGGTCTTGCCCCCCTGCTTATCTGTAGTGTAGGATGATATGTTTGATTGTGGGGGGAAGCTGTGTGTACGTGTATGTGTGTGATGTATATGTGTTGTACATTTGGGATTTTGAATTTCTGGTCTTTCTTTTGGCTATATAGTCTCGAGATTTTGAAATTCAATATTTCAAAATTTTGAGATTATGTAATGAACCCATATATATATATATATATATATATATATATATATATATATATATATATATATATATATATATATATATATATATATATATATATATATATATATATATATATATATATGTATGTGTGTGTGTGTGTGTGTGTGTGTGTGTATGGGTCTACTTCAGACCATTGAAATGTCACAATATCGAATTATAAAACATTGAGATGGAAACAATGAAATACTACAACACTGAAGGATGAAATGCTCGAACCACAGAACATTGAACCAAATCTAACAAGCACATATACCTGATACAACAGTTTTGCAGGGGGGCAAGCACCACTGCACCCCCTGAAGTAGGGCTTCATCCCCCACCCCACCTAAATTATATATACCAACTCCGAGATCACACTACAGTGGGGTAAGGGTAAATTTCCCCATCTCCCCATACCTGACATACACACTACCTGGGTCAATGTTCCGTGGTGTGAGCATGTTGTCCTTTGAAGTTCTGGTGTTCTGTTGTTTCCATCTTGATGTTTTGTAGTTCGATATTGTGGCATTTCGATGGTCTGAAGTAAACCCGTATGTATATTTAGGATGGGTGCATTTAAAGAGCAGTCTGCATATGCAGAAACCTACTTTGTATGCTATATAAGAACCTGGTATGTAGTAAAGTCCTATATGTCTTTATGATCCTAGCTTTGACTATCACTGCTCGGAAAACCAAGTAGTCATTCAAGGTTGCAGAAACAGGAAAGGCTGACACCCCGGTTCTTAAATAACCCTCTTGCTTATCTAGTCTGTTCAGGCATTTTCTGCCTGCTTTTGCTTGTATCCTAACCAGAGCCTAAAGAAGGGGCATTCAAACTGAACATGTTATATGGAATGGAGGTACAGAATGTATAGTAACTTAAATTATAAAGGGGATTGTTGCATTTGTTGGGCTGTAGTTTATTTATTTATATATTGTTTATTTGATGTTTGTTTAACAGGATAGTCCACCTAGGCACAGGCCCATTTTCAGCAGAATCCTGGGGTAAAAGCCTCAAAAGATATAAGTAACAAAAATGACATAGGTTGTTAACTTATTCAGCAGTAGCATAGACAAAAAGAACAGAACAAAATATATCTATCTATATATATATATATATATATATATATATATATATATAAGAAAGCATATATCAAGGAGCATAACTAGTACATAAAAATAGCAGAAAAATAAAAAAAATGTTTCATTTGTTATACACGTAATCATGAATTAAAAAAAACAGAGTGATATAAACATTTTACCTAGGATTTAATAAAATCCATGTAGGCATTTTGCAGAGGCTACATGGACTTTATCTGTGTGCATAGCCATGGTTCCTTCCCAATAGCACACTATGCATATTAATTAAGGTGTGCTGCTGAAGGAGATCAGAGGTACACACATATTGGATCCATGCAAGCAGCAGCGCAGAGGCTGTCCCGTACTTGTGGACTATCCAGAAAACAGTATGAACAGGTAGTAAGCACAGAACAGAAATTTAAAAAAATTTTTTTTTGTTTAATGTACATTTGTGCGGTGCGGCATGGTGCTTAGCGATGCTGAGCTGAGCTTATGCATGTGCACCTAACATCGGTTATATGTTTAAAAATAGAAACTGGATGTATATCTAAAATACAAACCTGATGTATTTACTTGTTTTGGTTATGCAGTGATTAGCAACAGGCAACTGAAAGCTGCATTATGATGTCTAAAGGTGGGAATGCATCCCTTATAAAGGCCCACATGTGGGAATTTTACACCATTCACTGGAGTTGTCACTTGGCTGCTGATATGCTTAGTGGTGGTGAGGTAGCCACTTCTTGGTGCAGAGATGAGGTGTGCAGGATTCCAGAGTGTTTGTTGAACTCCCGGTCCACAACTATGAACCCTGGCTACTTCAGGGCAATTACCAGGGCTCAGAATGTAAGTCTGAGACCAGGGATCAGCTGGCTAGGGACCTTACCAGTGCTACTGGTATCCCCCACACTAGTGAGCAGTGTTGTCAGCAGTATGACACCCTGAAACAAAGGAAGAGAACTTTGGACACGTGGGTCTAAGAGACATGGGCTGGGCACACCCCACTGACATGTAAGTATGTTTCCCAGTGATTTATCAGTATACAAACTGAAAATGTGTACAGCTGGTATGCATAATTATTTCTTCCTCTCACAGCAGCTGCAGCTGAATGAGCTCACAATGTGCAGGCTCATGCAGGGCATCTGACCAGGATGAGGTGTGAGTGTGGTGAGTAGGAAAAAGCAAAGCAATAAATGAATGCATAATGTACTGTCAAGATTAAAAAGTATTTACAGAGTTTGCAGTCCTAACAGCCAGATATAACATACTTGGGAAATGTAATATGTTTAGTAATGTGTCAGTGCCTACCTGAAATGATAAGCGAAGTTAAGTCAAGTAATCGTGCATTATTGTTGTAGTATAAATTACAAACATCAGTTGAGGTTGTGGTCTACTGAAATTAACAATCACTGCTCTGCTGTGCTCATTGTGTGAAATATGCTGTAAATTGCAATCAGGTAATGGCGAGGGTAAATGGGTTATTACTTAGTCTGACACAGCTATCCATGCTGCACATGTCAGACATGAAGCAACAATAATAAATAGATTAAAAAGGGTGATAGTGCTGTGATATGTAGTGCTTCAAAATAAGAGGTGCTCACTAGTCTTGTAGTCACTGCATGTGTGTTCTAATCTAAAACCAGTCAACTGTACAAAGTAAATGAATAAAGACTGCTGAAAAAAACTGTCTGATAAATGTAGTGCAATACCCACAGTAAGCTGCACGCCTGTGGTCTGACCAGTTTGTGCCATATAATGCTATACATTCCACCTACTTGAAGAACAAGGTGTATGGTTAAGGTAGCTGACATTATGGCCAGATATGCATATGTATAAATGCCAGATTCTAAGGTACATTACAAATAAAAATGTAAAGCAGGATTGTGCATTGAGAAGTTATCTGTTCAAATAACTGTGCAGTACAGCTGTATTCACTCCATGTGTGTTCCAATCTGACACCAGTCAACTGTAAAATGGAAATGAATAAAGACTGTAGAAAATATTGTCTGATAAATGTAATGCAATACTCATAGTAGGCTTCAAGCCTCTGTTATGGCCATTCCTAGTTAAATAAAGCTGTTTATTTCTCCTACTCCAGGAACAAGGTATATGGATAAGGTACCTCAAGTTCTGCACAGATATCCATGTGTATAAGTGGGCGAGTTTCAGGACAATAACAATAAAGTGTAAAGCAGGATTATGCCTTGATTAATACTCTTTTCCAATAAGTGGGAAGTATTCCTGTATGCACTGCCATGTCTTTCATAATCTGACAGCCATTAACTGTTAAATTTAGTGCACATTTCCTTGCGTCACAGCTTGTGGGTTCTAATCCCATGACAGCCAACTAAGAAATCACTGGCTTGTCTACTTCAGTTAGTGTACATGAACATACCTCTCAACCGTCATGATTTTTTGGAATGTAATGACTAATGCCCCATATGTCTGGTTGTTGATTAGCAGATAAATGACATTACTTGGAATGCAATTTATTGGCAAATCCATTTACAGAACACCTTGGTAGTAATGTATGAACACACTATGTAAAATAGTTCTCTGTAGTGGTGTACCTGCATTTGTTAGTGCTTGGCCCATACAGTCCCATGCTAATAGGTTGAGAGCTATGTACATGTAACATCATCTATACAAGAATCGGACTAACTGTACACACAAGTGACACTGCACACTTGTAGAAGTATGTATTAGTAGCCTGTGTAGTAGTATCAGCGGTGAAGCCACTAATGGTATATTTTTCTCTTTCAACCCACCCCTTATCTTCTCTAATTTATTATTATGGAATTTATTATTTTCTTACTATTGTTTGTTGTTATGGTTTGATATTAATATGTTCTTTTTAACTAACTGTTACATTGTCTTTATGGGTTATGTCATACTGGTTTGCTGTTAACATACTTAACGTTATGTTGTTTGTGTTCCTTATAATATTCCTTAATATATAATTGCTTTCTAATTTACTACAGTGCAACAAGGTAGGCCAGTTCCACATGATCCATTTACCTTGCCGCCACTGGCTGTGGCACCAGTGCCCAGAACATCTGGTTTGCAGCCTGATGGTGCCCCCTCTGCTGGCCCTGTACTACCTATGGCATCAAGAAGTTATGCCCTACAGCTGGGGCTGGGTTTCAATATTTCTGGTAGTACAAATGTTTTTTATGGCTTCTTGTAATTAATTTGCTTGCTAGTACATATTTTATAACCATTCCTTTAAATTTGTCCCAAGTAATATTTGTCCTATCTAACAATTTTTGAGCTATGTATGATTTTGTCATTGCACACAATGTTACTATGATGTGTTTGTTTTCATATGTATAATTTGTGGGTAGTATATGAAGAACTGCAATTTCCCATGACAGGGTAGATTTAGTGTATCCTTTTTTTTATTTGGTTCTTAACGAGCACCATAATTTGTATACATTTTTACAGCTAGGGGACAATTTTTTAAACAGTGTTCTTACAAACTTAGAAGGATGACAGACTAACAGGTATTGATTTAGCATGAATGTTATGAAGTACATGGAAGTCTGAAACTCAAATGTCTGTCATCATTTTCTGGCTTCAGTTTTTAATGTTTAACACTAATTTTCCAGAAAACTACAATGTAAATGAAAAACAGGCATAAAATGTGAGGGCAAAATCTGGACTTTCTGTAAAAATATGTACAGATAAGAGGTATGCATGCACATGCAGTGTGTAACAGCAGATAACTGTGGAATGATATCTACAGCTTGTAAAAATACACTTACTATCTTGGAGTCACTGTAGCTCAGTCTATAACATGCATTGCAAATAGTACGTTTTGACACACATGCTCCTAGGTTCAACTACAGCTCCCTCTACCAATAAAAATATATGTATGTGGACATCAACATTATATATTGTCATGTGTATGTATGTCTTATCTCCTATATATCCACCCAAAGCAGTAAAGATGGAATGTCTGCAAGTAATAGAATAGAAAGACCTACAGTTAAGACCACTCTCAACTACTTCAAGTGCAGCACTCGAAAGTGCAGAGAATGTCAGGTCATCTATTAGCCTGTATTCCCACAGGATTTTGAAGTGTGCACTAAAATTGTGGCCCAGTAATATGACACTGCAGCCCACATGACTTGGCACCTGTTCAAATGCATGGCATAATGGTTAATCCACCCCCTTACCATTCTGTAGGACACACCGACCATTTTGTCTTTGATTGTGGTACTGCTACTGTTGGCTAACATACTTACCTTAAACATATGCCTTCATTTGCAGTGGAATGGGTACCCTCAATTTGGCTGTGCATGCACAACAAGGCTGACACAGCTCCCACACTTACTCTTACAGCTTGTTGTTCTCCACAGTGTTCACACTCTCTGCCTATACATGTTGCCTACAGCATCAGCTCAAGCTTCAGCTTCAGCCAGTAATACACAAACCTGTATGTAACATGTAGCTGCTGCAGACATACTCTCTGTGATGGCATATCTTTTACCCAGTAATTTCCAGCACAACATATGAGAAGGAGGTTCTAATCTACATGGTGGCCTTATATCTTGTTTAGTGGTTGCATGTAATTGGCTGATTATACTGCAAATCAGCTGTGTTAGCTTCAACTGGCAGTTCAGAAGCACAGATTGGTTAAGAACCAATCACCTGGTAATGACAACCATGTTAAAAAAGCAAACAGCTAGCTAGGGGAACCATGCTGTATAAGAGTTTCTTCACATAGTTAATGCATTGCCACAACCTTTGTATATCTTCACTTATCAAAAGTATTGTACTCCATCAGGTATGTAACCTTTTGTTTACAACATGATGCACACATGTGACTATACTTAGGTGGAATGGGGATTACAGCATAAGCCTTTCTGAGAACTGTAATCATTACATGCCGTTGATCTCCAGATTTGTTACACCTACAGAAGATGTACAGTACAACAAGGGTGGAATGTTGTTTGTCAATGTGGCACACTGGTCTCCTGGTAATGTCCCTTTATAGTGGTTGTAATAGCACACTGCTATTTGTTTGACACTGTTGTTTTGACATATTATCATGGGGGTTACCCCTAGGGGTCATACTACCATGAATTCCTATGTTGGGTGTGTGTGGCATAAACAGGAATAGCTGACTATTTATAGTATCTTAGTTGCATCCACACCCTTTGTATGTTTGCACACCGTGGAATATGAGATGTGTGATCATGCAGTGGATACTGCCAGCCATTCTGTTATTGCTGTATCTCTATGTAGTTTACTCCAATGCATGTGATCCTGACATGTGTTCCCATTTTGTTGTCTTTCAGGAAAAATGTATGCAAGATGCCGGAAACCTTTTATGGATGCTGAGAATGATATAATCCTGGAAGGCCTCCATCAAGACCATGAACTCCTACTGTCCAGGGGGAGGCAAAATAGGGGACAGTGGACAGCACTGTGGGTTGACCTGGTATGTGATGTTAATTCTTTTGGTTCCCAGAGCAGGATATATGAGCAGGTTCAAAACCGTGTGACTGACATGATAAATGCGTCATGCAGAAGAGCAGTAGATGTGGCCAGGGATCATGGTGTCAATGGTGGAGGACCTGCAGCAGAACAATCACACTCAGCCACTGAGAAATTCCTGGCATACCTAAGAATACACAACAACTTCTAGGATTCCATCACACTATATCATGGATGTGGGTGGCACAGTATCCACACCAGAGCATCTTCTAGGTAGGTTTAGTTTTATCAGCATTGGAATACTGTTGCATTCAGTTTGCCAGGGTGTACATAGTTTTACGTGGGTGTCAGGTGTTTGTTTTGGGGGGAGGAGTTTAACTGCAGTTTGAATCTTATACTCAGATTTTGACCAACATAATAATTAGCACATTAGCTACTATAAATGTGAGACATATGGACATATTACCCTGTAATAGTGCAACATGCAGCGGTGTTTACATTTCCTCACACTCAAATATTTACAGGTTCATCATTAATCGGACAAGGTCATGGTCCTGATCCTGGTAAGTGCAACACTGTTTTGTTACACTTGTAGATTTATTCCAATGTATTCCCTAAAGTGTGATCCAATGGCTTCAGTGAGTGTTGATAGTAGCCATAACCAATGAGCTGGTGAGGTTTCACACAGGCAGATTGATAGAGTTGCTTGTAGGAGGCCTGCTCTCCTTCTGCCACCTATTGCAGGTGTTCCATCATGGGTCACTCGACATATTTTTCAGGCTGTCATAGTGGCACAAACTCATTCCAAAAGGAACTCTAGATGAATGCTCGGGATTATGGATTCAGCACAGTCTGACATCCGTGACTGCCTCCACCATATTTCTGATACCCTGGATTGGTTCACTGATGCAGTAGAAAGACATTGGTCTGAGTCAGATTGCACAGTACCTGTCTTGGAATGCACATTGTCTGTGATGGAACATCTGGGGAGTGTTGTACACATGGACATAAGTCAGCAACTACATCTGCTGAGAGTTTACATGGCCGTGCACAATCCTGCTTCCATAGTGGCAGTACATCCAGAGGGTAGTGTGCTCCAGAGGGTAGGATGTGGCAGGCCATGGGCTCATGGTCCTGGGCATTCCTGTGGAGGACATGGTCTCAGCAGACAGCAGTCAATGTCAGGTAGTAGCACGGCTTCTGATTTTGGGCGTGGAGGTGCCAGTGCAACTTCTGGCAGAGCCAGTTCCCATTCTCAGGGCAGAGACAGTGAACTGTCATCTCTACCATGCATGCTTCAAAGCTGTCCAACATACACACATGTAGGGCTAGCACTGTGCTTGATTGTGTTGATGCACACATGCACATACCACTTTCACAATCAGGTCATCTACAGACACACAGGTTACATTTTTATGGCCCATCTTCCCTGCTTCCCTTCCTGACTCACACACATGCTTTCAATCTATTGGCTCAGCCTAAACCTCCTTGCACCCCCCACACAACACTCTGTGCAAGTGATGATACTTGTGCCACATCCCTGTCATCCTTATTATCAATGCAGGGAAATGGAGCTATGTGTCTAATGCACAGTGTGGCTATACAAACCAGTATGTATTTGTGCAATCCAATGTTGCCTTTGACATGCCACTTGTACTGCTCACTGACAGATACTGTATGCTGACATATGTAATGAGTAAACCACATCATGTTGTGTACCTTACGTTGTTTGATTTCGTAATGGCCCGTATACTAACACAATGAAAGGTATCTTAGGGACCTATTTATGTTTCAGTTTCAGGATTCTGTGTGTGACACCTATAGATGCACAGTGACAATAAACCTATAAACATCTCAGCACAGGATGGAATGTTAGCACAAAAGAAATATGACTTCAGAAAGGTACAGCACTATAGATGCATGGCTCCATAGGTTCATATATGTATAACAGGCTAACAAAGACAATGGCTTCATTCAGCCTACTTATGGATCCCTAATCTGTGACAAGGTCATATACCCTTGATAAGTGTCAGCATGATTTCAGGAGCTAACACATGTCCAAGCTGTAGTGATGGAAATGGACCATCTACAATTTTCCTGTGTCCATTACACATATTTGTCTTACACCAGTTATTATTGTTTTGTTTCACATCCAATTGTCTAACTTGCACATCATGTTCTATATAGCAGAAGTATGCTGCACATTTATGGGGAGCCTGTTACATGTAGGGTGTAGTGTGTGGGTCACATACCTGTCTCTGCAGCATATACTATTTTTACCACAGTGAAGGTGCAGGTGTATAGAACAGCTAATACATGTGTTAGTCCTATCTTGGATATGCAGGAGGCGCACAGTGATATTTTACACCTCCCTGTATGGCAGCCATACACCTCCTCTCCAAAGCATGTAAGAGACAGACTACACATTCATGGTCTTGACACAGCCTGCATAAGACATGTTATCTACACTATGTACTGGTTTACCATGGAACCTCTGTGGGTCTTACAGTTGTCAGATATGCCTCTGTAGTGACATAGCAAAGGTGCCATTGCACTCATTGATAGGTGCGATGAGTGCCAAATGCAGTATAGCAATGACAGTCTGGGATTTACATGCAATTCCTTTCTCTATAGGTTGTACAAAACTGAATTAATCCCTGCATCTTAATGACTAGCGACAGTCAAAGGCTAGATCACTCTCTTTGTCCATAAGTCCCTGAGTAATGGCTCAAATGTGTGAAGTGTGTGGACAATACTATATTTCCAGGGGTGATGACTTCCAAAAGGATAGTATTGTGCATTCCTTGGCATTTACTATTTATCAGTGGCTCTGCCAACAACTAAATGTGTGTCTCAGCCCATCCTGGTAACTGCTGATTCTGTTTGGGATTCATCACCATCTACTAATTTGCAAGCATCTGCAAATGTAGTCAGTCAGAGGTCACTGACAGTGGCCATGACTGCAGAGAAGTGAATGGCTAGCAGGGGTACTCCATAAATGATTTTTGAGTAAAGTCCAGTGGTGAGTGGCCTCATTGTAACAGTGGACTACCCAATGCTATCTTCCTGGATAATGACTATCAAACACTTGCCTATTCATCTGCTGACATACTACTTTGCAAATAACCTATGCAGTTTTTCAGTGATGCCTGATATCTTAATATTGTCAAATGCCTTGTTAGGCCATGGTAGGTGGATTGAAATGTATTACCCTCATTACCACTGCATAGTTTAACAGTCAATGAGGTCCACTGTTTAAGGTAGGCATGATACGCCCTTGATTAAAGCAAACTGTGTTTGATATAGTGTCTGTAGGTGTACGACATTGTTACTGATCATTTCCATGATAACTCATGTCATGTTTTGAAATATCATATGACTGAGAGATCTGGAGAGATTGCACGGCACTGCATGGTAGTTGTCCTCTGTGCAACTATCTATTTTAGGTACTTACATGATGTTTTCCAATAAAATAGTCATCCAAGGTGTCTGTGTCTGTACAGAGCTCAGAGAAACAATGGAGGGAAAGGTAATATGTAGACCCTGTGAAGGTAAGGCAGGAGGTTTTATACAGGTATTCTGCAGTTGGATACTACTCAAGCAGTGTGTACTGAAATGACACAATTACCTTGTGAAGAATGTGGAAAGCAGGGAAGTCTGCTGAATTGCTTCTGCCTGGCTACTACTAATGCTGCTCTGACCACAACCACTCTCTCCTGGGATACCACACTCCAATACTTTTTCTCTCAGCAGAAACAAAACATTACTGTGAAGCACATGATGAGAAACAGGATACAGCCTGTTAACTCATCCACATAGTTGTTCCATGTCAAGCAAGGCTCTGTAGGCTTCATATACCCTTTCCCAGGTAGATGCCTTGATTAACAACCTGAGCAATCAGTTGACCTTTGCATGTATTATGCCTTCTGCTCCAGGATTGGTGGTATTTTGTTGGGGTACAGACCAGATGGTGACTGGGAGCACAGCTGCAGCTTCACAATATAATGTGTAATGTCCAGTGACATAGATGTCCATGGTTGCTCAAACAAGCACTACAGTGGCAGTGACCCATGTTATGTGACACTTTCACCTCCTCAATTCATGCATCCTGCCCTTTAATAGCTTAATGGTGGGTTTCTGAATGACATGGCTCTGAGGCCTACTGCAGAGGAGTGACCACCTTTGGCCAAAGTGTGTCAACCTGCCACATGTCCTATGTATGTCATACCTTATAGTTATGTACCCATAACACAAGTCTGTGTTCCCACAACATATCACACAACATCAAGTTTGGTGTCTGGTTGTTTGCCAGGCATTGTAGACATGCAAGACCAAAGTCATGTCTACAAAGTTGAACAAGTCCTGCACAGACATCCACATCTTCACTGCAATAAGCACCTACAAACACTGTGTTTCAGGCTGTCAACTCCAAGGGTGTATTAGCCTAATAACAGGGTTATGCTTAATCTAAGGGCCACATTCCTGGCAAAGCATTGTAATCACACAACCATGTTATGGCATACTGTCAGGTGCTGTGCTACCTTAGGGGACCTACATAAAGGTGACAACATGTTACGTTTCACCACCTGTCATGACACTGCCTCATGATGGTCTGCTGTGATGTACACACAAGCATAACTATATTGCTAATGGCATTATAATGACTGTTGATGACATATAGAAAGTGTTGCCACCCCTGTACTCCCATGCCACACAAATGCAATGTTTCAGGTGCAAGGTGTCTCAAACACCAGTTGGTACTTATGGGAATGCACATTTTGCAAAGATGCACAGCTCACCTCCTGCTCCACCCACATCTACAGCTCACACACTTGCAAGTATGGAGCTCATTACCAGACACATTCCCAAATAACAGACACCTCAGAAAACCATATGCAAGCTCAGTACACATAATCATACCTCTGGAGAACACAGTACACATAATAGGTCATGCACCACTGTCTCACTGGTCAAACACCTGAGGCAAACCACAAAATCAAACCTATTATTCATAAGTGATTACTTTGTGTGACACACTGATGTCCGTATCACCAGGCTACATATGGGAAAGGTCACAATTAGATGTCTGTGGGTTGGCATAATATGCCATACCACACATGGACACAAGTCAATGAAAATCAGGTAACATACTGATGACATCATAGTTCCTTCAGGTGTGTGCAAATTGGGACATACGTAACCGGACTGTATGCAGACACATGACTGAGCTTAGACACTGTGTCTCTAGCAGGTATGCCCATAGCTTTCAGCTGCATTTGACCCTCACCTAGGATGATGGCTCAATACACACAGAAACTGATAGATGTCAATAATTGCCTTAGCATGTGGTGTAATTGTAAGGGAATCCACTACATGCCCATCTGGGATGACTTGCTCAACACACCTCCATGCTCTGTCACAGATGGTCTTCATCTGTCACCCCTGAGATGTTGAGTACTGTCCAAGGCTGCTGACACCTACACAGTTCAGCTTATAGGCACTGTCTAGAGGGATAACTTCCTAATGAGAACACCATCTTCATACAACATCACAGTTATGCTAGCAACACTAAACCTCGCTCTGTGGAAGGTGTTCCCACCTTGGAATATGCAGACATTTGGGCAGTCACAGACACCTGGGTCAAGGATCTGGACAGCACCACAGCCATACCAGACAACATGTCTTTCCACTCGTGCAGACCTCAAATTGACAGTGTGCAAGGTAATGCAGGTGGTGTATACATATATTCATTAAGTATAGATACACATGCAGATTGGTGAACAGTGTGATTTCCTGGAGACACTACAGGTGCTATTCATCACTAGAAGGGCACCTAATCAAGCTATTGACATCTACAGGAGCAGCTCCATGAATCCAGACACCTGTTGTGCTTATTTAAATGTACCTGCATCTATCAAGATACATCAGTACACCGTGGTTTGGGGTTACATTAAGTAACCACCATCTATGTTGGTTAGTCGTGCGTAAGCTCACTTGCCCAAAGGTTAGTCTACGTCCTTCACTACAATTCCCTTGAGCAGTGGAGTGACATCCCCACAATGGTAGCCAATTTACTGTATCAAGTCTTTATCAATATGAGTGACTACTGCAGCCCCTCCACTATTAGGTCCTCCCTGATGAGTTTTGGCCACAGATCAGTCTAATTAAAACTAAGTTTCATGCCTACACCCCTCCTGCAAAAAATACAGTAATAGACATCAACAAATCAATTTATTTCCTCCTATGGGATGGTTTACATAGCTTGACTGCACCTCCCCCCTCAGATAGGACAGGCAAGTACGCAGAGCTCTACACACATTCTTTATGCAAGCACCAGTACAAATGTATAGACTTGGCTGTATCTGATGGGGAAAGCAAGTTCCTCATGGCACAGCAAACCTGCCTGGTGGGCAACTGCCATTAGCAGGCAGGACAATAGGAGGTGGACATTGCTGTGTGACAGTTGGAGTGAGGGTGCACCCCTAAAATGGAGCCACACTCTCCTCAGCTAAAACAAGCACATAGTTTTGTTGTGACATTGTGCAGAAACACTGTGACAAAATTAGCCTCCCCCACAAAGGACAACCACAACGCACAGTGTAGCTACATGTGTGACCTCAAAGGAAAGAACTAGGTTGTTGCTGAAGTCATACTTAATGATAACACATATAATGTGTTTGTGCTCATAGTTAACCTGTTGTTCCACAGGTTCTAAGTCAACTTCACTCCTCTGTCCCCAACACATGTGCCACATGACATTCCTACAATCTGTCCCATACTATCTATATCTACAGACCAGGTCATAACTGGCCTCTCTAAGAAGGAAACACATCATCTATGGAACATGCTAACATCCCAGGCTGCATCCTACATGGGATACAACAAGGATTACTAACACCATTCAGAACTCCTTGCACTCAAACTGTAACCACTGGCTGCATCCTAGCAAACTGGACAACAGCAAGTGTTACCCCCTTGCACAGAGGTGGTGCATCCACTAACCACCACAGCTATAGTCATATTTGCCTGAGTAGCCGTATCTGTCAGCTGATGGGGCAAATATTCTTGGAGCTGATCAACCAAGATATGTGCAATCTACAAAAAAGTTGACCATACACAGTTT
This sequence comes from Protopterus annectens, assembly GCF_019279795.1. Classification (NCBI taxonomy): domain Eukaryota; kingdom Metazoa; phylum Chordata; order Ceratodontiformes; family Protopteridae; genus Protopterus; species Protopterus annectens. Next base: position 534,563,232 of record NC_056735.1, read on the forward strand.
TGATTTCTGAAGGGAAAATCATGGCTGTTAAACCTGGTAGACATGTCTGAGGCAGTCACATAGGGTGTGGATGAAGGGACATCAGGGCATACAACCCCCTGAATTTAGCCAAGCCACGTGACTGTATCCCCCAGCCAGGCATCATTGGCAAAATCACCCAATTAGGCATCAATAGTAATATCATTATAGGGGTCACTAAGTAACTCACTGATGGAACATACACTCAAAATAAAGGAATCCACCTTCAATAGCTGATCTGTAACCAGCAGTGTTCAACATGGCTCAGTCCTGGGTCCTTAAGTGCTTGGAATCCATTTAACCACTGTATAAGAAAAAGCTAAATGTCTGTGGCTGAAAATGTTGGCTGATGCCTGCAAACTGTGAGTGGTCACAGAATCTATGAGTTATATCAATATCCTACAAGAGGGTATTGATGAACACATGCCTGTTGACATACTAATGGCCATAAACTCCATGCAAATATCTATGTAGTATCATTTCCATCAGTAACACCTATGTTTCTGGTAAGTAGAAACACGTGATGTACATACTCAGGGGTGATAGAACTGGGCACACAGGCCTGGCCACACAGGTTTACACCTATTGTACCTTACATCACCAGGTCTCCACAGTGGTAAGAAGGGAACCATATGTCATGCCTGAGTGCACTGTCATAAGAAATTAATGTAATCATAGCTTCCATGTACTCTTCCCCCAGCATGCTAATATTTGAGTGGAATGGTCATTTTGTAATGTATCTTTCCAAGCACTATTTGCAAGTGCACGCAACCTAAGTCTGACAGTGAAATGGCAGCTGGTAGTGTTAAGATAGATTACATCAGCAGGCCTTGTAGAAGAGGGAAGTTTGGAGGCTGGCATCAACTTCCAGGGACAAAAAGTGAAGAATCATTGCAGTGTGGTAATTATTGAGGGATTTACAGTTGTTTTACAGGGGCATACACACATACACACACACACACACACACACACACACACACACACACACACACACACACACACACACACACACACACACACACACACACACATCAAGTTGCCTGGAGTGAGATTCAAACCCCTACCTACTTAGTCTTACACACTATAGATCATAGTGCTTATTGCACATGCCGCAGCTTAAGTCTGATATTCCAATGGCAGCTGGTAGTCTTAAGGTAGATGACGTCAGCAGGCCTTGTACAAGAGGGTGGTTTGGATACCGGCATCAAGTTACAGGGACAAAAAGTGCAGAACCATTACATTTGGGAGTCAATGAGGGATTCTCAGTTGTTTTACAGGGGGATGCATGAACACACACATAAACTGGCCTGGAGTGAGATTAGAACCCCTACCTACCAAGTCTTACATACTATAGATAACAGTATTTATCACACGTGTCCCAGCTAATGCCTGTTTTATATGTGACTGCAGGCAAGCTACTTGTGGATTACATAAACTAGGCTTGTGTTGAACAGCATCTGTGGCCTGCAGAGTGATATTGTTTTGTACTGTTATCTGCATCTAGTAGCCTATCAGTCAGATAACTGTTATTTATCCTAGCTATGTGGCTACAATTACCAGTATGAACATATGTGGCTGTTTGTATTTGCATGGGCAAGCCTGTAGGCAGGAAAGACGTGCCCTGTCCATGCGTGTGTAGAGAACATTATACATTCCACCACCTGTTTACCTGTTGTATGTGTGGTGACATGCAGCAGGCACTGAGGTTTGTAGGTAAGTGCAAAATGTACAAAATATACAAAATGTGCAAAATATAGCTGTATGTGTATGCTATATATATGTGTTATGTAGATATATTGGGAGTGATTGAGATGTATGTTTATATATATATATATATATATATATATATATATATATATATATATATATATATATATATATATATATATATATATATATATATATATATATATATATATACATGTGTGTGTGTTGACCTAGGCACTGTTGGTGGGCTGTGTATCCCTTCCCTTTGCTGATCCTGCTGCAGCTGGTTAAACAGGATCAGATTGTGTAGCATAGTACACACTGTAAATATATGTGCACATGTAGCTGGAGAGTGCTGCAGGGGTCCACCAGATATATCTAGGCAATGGAACTGTGAATTCAGAAGCCCAAACACATGCTCTGTGATGTTCCTAGTTTGTGCATGTGCATCGGTATGGTGTTCTTCTGTGGGTGTGTGTGCATTTCTGATGAGTGTCATTATCCATGGTTCCAGGGCATAGCTAGCATCTCCCAGTAAATGGCCATGTGGGATGTCCCCCCTACTAAACATCTGATGCAGCTGTGATGTTCGCCAGATATGATAGTTGTGAGAACTGCCAGGGATGCCAGCACACACACTTAGGATATCCGCTGGGCATTGCACATGACCTGGCAGTTGATGGACTGGTACTCCTTGCAGTTAACGTAGACTCTACCCCGCTCACCAGGTGGTGCCTTGATGCATACATGACTGCAATCTATGACACCCAGTACTTCAGGGTAGTGTGCTACATGGTAGAACTGTTGCATATTGCTGGCCCTCACCTCAGGGGAGAGGGAAAAAGATATATGCTCACTGGTATGTGGTAGAATAGAATCCAGGAACTGGTGGAGTATCTTGGATGCAGATGCCTGTGACACCCCCATCATGTCCCCAGTCGGTCTTTGGAAAGTACCTGTAGCTAGTATTCTAAAGGCTACACATACCTTTTTTTCCACTGGGATCGGTTCCCCTCTGTTGGCTCTGGGTCTGATTTTTGGGCAGCAGAGTTCACTGAGTGCTAGTAATATATCCTTGTCCACCCTGTAGCGCTCTACAATCTCCAGCTCATGTAGTTCCTGTAAGGTTACCCTGGGCCTGAAGACTCCTCTCCTTCTCTGTCTAGGCCTATTTTCACCAGCACCAGCAGCATTGGCTTCAGGATCTAGCACATACTAATGCAGCAGCTGCTAGCATTATCTCAGTTAAAATTCCCAGGTCTGTACTCCAACAGTCCAGAGTACTGGGGGAAAATAAGAGAGTAGGGTGTATGCATACTTTATACAGGTCTGCTGTAGGTACAGAATGTATGATTGGCTAACCATTATGCATTCCACCTGCCTACAATATAATAAACTTCATTTAAAGGCCCTATTTTTAGTGCACAATGCAAACATGCTCCCCTGAGCTTAAAAGAGCATAGAAATGACAGGACACCCCCCCTGATGTGAGCCACATCCTATGTAAACATCAACATGGTCTAAGAGCATACATGAAGCGGATATGCGTACGCAATTACTCATTTTTGCTATTCAGTACATCCACCTCATTTGCATACACATCCATGCTGACAGCTTGGAAACTACACATCTGATAGCCCTATGACCTTAGCAACAGCAGCAATGCACCATTGTATGGACCCAATGCAAGGTCCTATAATACATTTCTGTCAAATATTGTAATATATTGTAATATTTTTTTCCTGTTTTTTTAATTTTCTATTATGCATGTTTGCACATTGCGGCATGTATCTCAAACATGCCGAGATTATTAAAAAAAATGATTAATTTAACTTATTCCCTTCCATTTTCTGACATTCACAGTAATAGTTTTGCTCATATGTGTATGCAGTATAACATTTTCAGGGGAATTATATCTACATTTCTGAAGTTGTCCATCCTCTTTTGTCTGTCTAGACTCCTGTATGGAGAATATTTCCACGTACACTACTGACACTGACATGGTGTCTGAACAGAAGCCTTTCTGCTTGTTGGATAGCTCAACCTGCCTCATTTGCATGACATTCACCTGCTTATGAGGCAATTTGCATGCCACTGAAATTTCCATGTTTGCATGTGCATGTACAGCAGTCCTTACTGAATCTAAACATTTCTGTGGACAATGCCTACATGAAAAAAAAATTAGTAGGCTTTATTGAATTCCCACCTTTTTCTTTTCCCTTATTTCCGTGCACCACAGTAATAAGTGTGGAGGTGGTATATACGTGTAAGTGTGGGGGTACAGATCTGATAGCTCACTTTTGATATGTGTGTGTGTGTGTGTGTGTGTGTGTGTGTGTGTGTGTGTGTGTGTGTGTGTGTGTGTGTGTGTGTGTGTGTGTGTGTGCGCATGTTTGTTTGTTTGTGAGTCCGTGGTAGATTCTGACATGATAGTTAAGGCAGTTTGAAATGCTTACTTTCCTATGGTTTGTTTATTGCTGATAAAATAAACTAAAAACACATTAAGCACATTCTGTTTTTGTTCTGGAACACTTCAAAACTTTTGTGTGAGTGGAGTGGGGTGCTGTAGCCCAGGAAGCAGTAGCACTGTTTTCTAAAACATGACTGCCTCTGTAAGCATGCACTGATGTGTGTCTAGCTCCTGAGGCATGGACTGCTCTGCTAAACAGGAGGAGAAAATGCAGTGTGAGTACATGCACACCCAGGAAGTGATGTAATATTTTCTGCTTTCTATATAACTTCTTCACTTTCAGTTCAGTCATATTGTGATTATGGCTATACATGGCTTATACTGTTATAGGGAGATTATCCTTTTCCATATTGAACTACTCACTTCATGGTAAATAAATTAATTTCTAAGCAATCACTTTAGGCCTTGCATTATTTGTATAAGACTATCTTAACCTGTGCTTAAGGAAAGTAAATTCAGGTTCAAATTGATGCCCTTTGCCCTTATTCTGGCAAGACTGCATGCCATATCTTGATGCTGACTTGTTATTTTGCAGCAGTTTGTGATTACATTATTATTGTTGAGTACAAAACTACTTGATGAAGCGATATCTTTGCCCCTGATTATTATTCCTTGCAGGGTGAACTACTTATATTTCATTTCTCAGCATATTTTGTTGTATTTTGAAATGATTTGTCCAAACAACTGCACTTCTAGTGTCTCTCATTTTGAAGCAGGAGTTGCTTCTTATATTGGTTATTGATTGTCAGCACTGGACAATCCCTTCTCTTACCACTGAGTAGCTGTGGATGGTGTCGAAATACTTTCACTCTCTTACAGATGCCAGCAAGTCCTTTATCATCCTCCCAGTATACTTTATAACACATATACATTAAATAAAAAATGCAAGCCTCATGCAAGTGATGTAGCAACCAATTTGGGTAGATGCCACTGTTAACTGTTTTTTACTTGCTTATTTGTTTGTGTTTTTTCATTCATTCCTTCATTCCTTTTCCAGTCTTACTTCTATGTTTTTGGTTTGACTTTATATAAAACAAGCAGAAATAGCTTACAGCTAATCTTTAGCTGGTCTGATCGGTAAGCATAACAAGAAGAGTCTGACCAAATGATCATGTAAATTAATACAAATGAGGTGATTCTGTTTAATTTTGTTGGGCTATTCATCCACCAGTGATGACGAAGCCTCCCCTCAAGCACCTAATGGACCCATTTTCTCCAGGCACTTCTGAGACCCTGTTTTCCTACTCATTTTGCTGGGTGGCAAAAGTTGGTGACAACACAAATGCCTTCATCTTCTTTGAGAGTGAGGATTTATTTTTTTTTTTTTGTATATGCTTCAAGTGCTTCCCCAAAGCTGGTGTATGGGCTATACCACTGCTGCTGTCTGGGGGCTTATGTATGCTTGCTTTGAAACACTTAGAAACTTTGGAGTGGGTGGAGTAGGATGCTGTAGCCCAAGTACCCTGACCATTCTGTGCACTGCTTCCAGCAAATTCATCCCAGGTTGCTTGCTGGAGTTAATCTACCTGTACAGCTGCAGTTCTCAGCAATACAGAGAGCCAGGCTGCCTCCCTTCCACAGGATGGGCAAGCCAGCTTCAGAAGTTCATTCTCACCCTCTCCTATCCAGGCCCTCCAGCACCCATTCCACAAATTGAACACAATCTGGACTGGAGTCAGTGGTTCCTTCCCTTACTAATTGCAGCTGGGTTACACATGAGGGCATTTTTCACGGGCTTTGGTTCACATCACTAAACATTTCTAGAGCTGATCTCCATAGACCCATATATCCCTTCATTTATATAATCACTTGCAATATGCAAGATGAATAAGGAAAGTTGGAATATATGTACAATTTTTAAACAGTTTGCTATGACTGCTGCCTCACAGCATTTTATAGCCTCTGAAGCTATCATGACACAAAGCAGTGGCTGAAGTAATGTCAGCAGATGCTCAGAGGCAGGGTTTTGGGATGTAACCAGGTCCATGTAAAATTTCTCTCAGTAACACTAATCTAGACCATGTGATATTTTTCATGAAATCTACTCAAATATTTTAGTATGCATACCCAGAAATTTTGCAACTTACTCATTCCATTCACAATGAATGCACAGACATGTGAATGCAATCATCATTCATAGGTCTGTTTTTGTTATGGTTGGGGGTTGCTTTAATGGTCAGACTGCTTATTTGCAGACACAGGGTACAGAGTTTGATTCTCACCTTTGGAAAAGCTAGCTAGGCTTAAAATGGCCCACATGAGCAGCTAGTCTAGTACTTACATGTATACCTGTTTATGTTTTTGAAGCAGCACTCATTCTTACATCATATTAACTTTTGTGAGTTATTGTACTGAATCATGTTTCCTACTCTCTTGTCTTCCTGTGTAAAACTTCAAATTACTCTTCAGTAATTCTATTTATGTGTCGCTATAGTGATCAGCTTCTCTTACTGCATCTGTCAGCTTCTTAATACATCATTTTATTTTTATTGTTTGTACAGTTTGCTAACTATGTTGTCCAACTGGGTTGAAGCTTATTTTCAGATCCAACTGGGAACTCTTTCAGATTAAAAGTAATTTACTATGACTACAGCTAAAGCACTAACGCTGCTACCCTTAGTACCCCTGCTAGTCATTCCTTATCACCTAAACTCCTATGAATATGTACAGCATCTTGAAATCCAGTACACAAACTCTCAGACAGACACCAACCCAGCATTTAATAAGTTTATCCACCACATAACCACCCCCTCTCCTAATCCCTCACCCCCAATTACCATCACCCGACTAAATACTGCTATATAAGCTTAAAAACCAAAAGTTACAAAAAAAAATCATAAACAAATTTGTAAGACTCATAAGCAACTTAAAAATTAATCTTATTAAGGATGGAGACATCCACCCCAACCCTGACCCATCCACAACTGTAGACCCAAGCACACCATCTAACAACTCAATGTGTACTACCCAGATTGATAGACTTCCAAACTAATTTCTGGTCTGCCATCTCAACATCAGAAGCCTAAACAACAAGATCCATAGCCTACATGGACTCTTAGCTGTTCACTCCCCTGATATCCTCTGCCTCACAGAAACCAGGTTAAAACCAATAACCAAAGACCATATCTCCAGGAAAGGTGGCAGGGTTGCTGTACTATACAAGTCTACCCTAACAATAGCAATTGATACCCAACAGCCCCCCCCCCAAGTTTGGCAATGCAGAAATTCCCATCACCAAACTAATAATAAACAAAAATAAATGCAGACACAGTCTTTATTTATATTCCACCCGGCAAGAATGATAATACTCTAGAAAATATCTTACATTGGCTAACTTCTAACTATCCCCAGGAAACAATTGTCTTGGGAGACTGATTGGAACACCTGTTCCTCTGAAACTCCCTCCACCCATTTAAACCTCCATGGGTATACTCAGATCATTGCCACCCCCACCAGATTTAGCAAAAATAGAGTCAAAGATAGTAGCCTTGATTGGATACTTATTAACAGCCACCCCCAAAAGTACAAGTCTGGTACATTTCCCAATTATCTAAGTAATCACTGCCTTACTTATATTATTAGGCTCAAAGCCAACATTCCCAACCAGCCCACCTACAAAACTATAAGAAACGTCAGGAACTTTAACCTTGACAACTTTCAAAAAGAACTCAAAGCATGTAATTAGAATGTCTTGAAATGACTCCCATTAGAAGAAGCAGTTGAATACTTCAATACCAGATTTTTAGCTATCCTTAACCACCATGCTCCTACCCGTACCATCTGTCTAAAAGCCACTGTTGCACCATGGCTATCTAAAGAAAGAAAAAACAAAATTAAACTAAGAAACAACGCCTGGGCCAGGTGGCATGCCACCAAAGCCCCTATGGACCAAGTAAGATACCGTCAGCTAAGGAACCAGACAAAAAAATCTGTCATTCTGAACAAAAAAATTCACTACACCCTCCTACAACAAAAATATCAGCTAAAACCTCATAAGTTCTGGGATGGTATTAACAATCTTCTCCACCCAGGCAGTTCCGCCACTCCTACCCCATCAGCTGCCCTTGATAAAGCCCCTGTAGAAATTGCAAACATCTTTAACTTCTTCTTTACTGAAACTATCCAGTCTCTAGCTACCCATCTCACTCCATCGGACTCAAACACCAGCTCTGGCACATCTAGCCCTGATCCACCCAGCACCCAACCCAGCTTTACCTTTCAAACCGTACCTACCAACCTGATCCGGACCTTACTCAAAAAGCTAAAACCTACGACACTAGCTGCCCACCACCTCCCAGCTGAAAATCTTCAAAAAGCAGCTGATGCCATAGCACTTCCCATTTCTATTCTGATCAACAGATCCATCTCAGAAGAATCCATCCCAACAATATGGAAAATAGCACATGTTATACCTCTCCATAAAGGAGGAAGTTCCAGAATTATCTAACTTTAGATCTATAGCCATTCTTTCACCACTAGCTAAAATCATGGAAAGATGCATATACAAACAAATTATGCACTTTCTTATTCAAAATGGAAAGCTCGCCAACTCTCAGCATGGCTTTAGGCCATTCCACAGTACCACCATGGCTCTTCTATCTTTCTGTAATGTCATCAATCTTTATTGTAACAACAGCAAACTATCTTTAGCACTCTTCCTAGATCTCTCAAAAGCTTTAAATATGGTCAACCATCAGCTACTGCTCAATACCCTACAAACCATTGGTTTAGACCAGCATGCAATACAATGGTTTCTCTCCTGGCTAAACGGTAGACAACAGGCTGTCTTATGGCAGAGCAAGCTGTCATCCCAACTTCCTCTAATCCTAGGTGTCCCACAAGGGTCCATACTAGGTCACCTTCTTTTCTTTGTCTTTATCAATGATCTGCACACCACCATCCCAGGAGCCACTTGTATCCAATATGCAGATGACTCAACACTAATATGCTCCACCTCCTCTCCTACACAACTTTTAACCCTCACCCAGACCACTTTCAGCACAGTAGAAACATGGCTAGCTAATCAACATCTGCTTCTAAATCCTAACAAAACCAAGCTACTACTTTTCTTCCCTAACCATAGAATTTCTCCTGCTTTCTTCAACATGAAATCTAGCAATGACATCATTATCTACCCTGATGACCATACAAAGCATCTAGGAGTAATAATAGACAACAACCTTTAATTTGATAAATATATCAATCACACTATTAAGTCCGGTAACAAAAAACTTGGCTCCCTGTACAGAGCCAGACCTTTCCACACCCCCCTAGCTAGGGTAGCTATTGCAAGATCACACCTCCTCTCTACCCTTATGTATGCCTCCCCTGTACTCACCAACCTATCCAAAACCGATCTCAACAAATTATCTGGATGTTACAATCATATAGCCAGATTTGCTACTGGGATGGGCTTTAGGACCCACCATTGCCAGAACCTCAAAGCACTGGGATGGCTAGAGTATCCTACTCTTCTACAGTTCATCCAGGTTATATTAGCGCATAAAATATTCCATCAACCTGATAACACCCCTGCCCTCAAAAATATTCTCACCCCTCATAGTGCCCCCAGGCCATTACACTCAGCTGATAAACTAATGATACTGACCCAAAAATCCAACAACTCTGCAGGCAATGCTATATTTGCCAACTCAACTGGTAAAATCTGGAATCTACTCCCTACTACCATTACCAAGGAAACTTCACTACCCCTATTTAAAAGAGAACTCAAAAAATACATCACATCTCATTGGCTGTGCTCTTGTTCTAAACCTGACTAACAACTTCACTAATACATGTTTTTCTACCCAACCTACTGTTTAGCCATGTATTTATGCCTCATAGCATTTGAATGTCTAAGCATTGTGAATTATGAGATCTGATTGTATTCTATGTTCACATTTTTTGATACATCTTTGCCAATCAGATGTAAGTCTGCACATTGTATATATTGATATCTGCCTGTATTCTTTGCCTTTATTTTTCTAAACATGTCTGCCTGAGTTTATCACTCAGTGATGTATGTACTGTCTCTTTTTTGTGGTATGTGGAGCTTTTCTTCCTGGTTCTCCGCTCATAATGGACATATATCCAGTCGGACTATCCCGGTCAACAAATGTAAAATAAAATAAAATAAAAAACTTGCTGAGAGTCACACAATAGGCAAAAATAAACTGAGGGAATGAAACCTGGGACAAAAGGGTGAAGTTCATTAAAAAGTTATAACTTCAATCGACTGTACTTACTCTGACATTTTTCCTCCTGTGTATCCATGTATAACATTATTAAATTATGACCATAAACTGCATTCAATGAAAACTCATCATGAATGTTATTGTCAACTCTACAGCCTTGCAATCCAGATAAACACCAAGACCTTCATATTTGCAACCATTTTATTCAAAAATAATCTAGTACAAGAACTAAAACTTTATCTTGTACATAATACATTAACTTTAATCCATATCTCAAACTTTTATGATAACCAGACTTCTTTATTTACAAGAACAAAAAGCATTACTTGTTTGTGATACATTACATTCAATCCATATACAACTAACTTTTGTAATAATAACCAGACTTTTTCTCTTAATAGTCACCGGTTTGTGTCCACCCACCCTTTCTGGTCCATTTCTCTCAAACAAACCAGGTGGTGCACCAGTCCAGTGCCACCTCAGCTCAGCCATGAATGCTAACTTTGTAAACCCAATTCCACAGCCCCTGGGGTATGCAAAATTGCCTCAGATTTGCAGGAAAAACATGTGTGTGTGGGGGGGCATACCTCTCAACCTCTAGGTGCAGGAAATCTGGATAAAGCCTAAAATAATGGGAGGACAAAGGCCCAAAATAGGGACATATTTTAAATATCGCACTTATAAACTAGAAAGTTGCTAAATTACATGATTTATGTTATTATGTATTTTCTGAGATATATAAAGCCTGAAATTCAAATGTATTCCATTATTTAATGGCTTCAATCATCAGTGATATGCCAGAAAATAACACGTTTTATAAGGAACTGACCAAAAATATGAGGCAAAAATCTGGACATTCTGCAAAAATCTGGACAGATGAGAGGTATGGGAAAAGAACAAGGCCAAAATTGCCTTCACCTATCAGCACTAGCGTGCTGCCCCCCAAAAGTGCTCAAACTGGGATTGTAGCTTTCATATCATGTCCTCTCATTTTTTTTTATATACTCTTTTGTTCTAAGTGGTTTTGGATGAATAGATCTGGCTGCAATATAAACATATCCCAACATAGCTTACTGAGGTGAACACTATCATCATGACAGCAATCAGATACAGGCTTATAAAGATGTAGGTGTTCAGTTACTAACAATTTTATTCATTTATTAACTGGGAAATTCCAACTTGGAATGATCCAATTTTCGACAGAGGCCCAGGGAAAAATGCTACTGACACATCTTTGTAATGCGGAAGGAAACTAGAGCACTCATGGAAACCCACACAAAGACAGGGAGAATATGCAGACTCCACATAGAAGGCACCCAGCTGAAAATCAAACCAAAGAATGTCTTGCTGTGAGGCGACAATGCTAACTGCTGTACCACTGCACCACCAACTTGATGAGCTGCTCTGGTGATTTATTAGTTTAAAAATAGGTTATTTTGATTGCATCTGGCCCACTGGCTCCCTTCCAATGTAGGCCTAGAATGATGGATGACTAAAATACTTGTATATCTGCGAAAATCTGGTGGATTAATTGTAAATCAGCCAGCATCTTGCCGAGAAAAATGAGTTTTGCATGTAACCCAGATTATTGCCTCCCCCCAGGTGAAGATTTAGAGCATCAGGCAATCATTTACAAACAGATAGTAATTCAATGATTGAGAAAAGTTGTAGCTAAGACAGTCCTGGGTACCCTTGCCATACTATCATCCATTGGCTCTCTGAGATAGCAGCTGATGTATGGAACAGACTACCAAATTACATTAAAGCAAGCACTAGTTTAGATACTTTTAATAACAGCCTAGACACTTTTTATGTTAACAACTGTTTTGGTTTATTGGCAGGCTAGAAGGGCATTAATGCCTGTGCTTGAAATATTTGTATATATCTATGTCTTGTTTTGAGTCTAGCTCAAGGTTCAATCTGTTGTACCCAATTTTAACTCCAGTGGCTGCTCAATAAATGAATGATTGGCCTATGAACATAAGTTTGCAGGGACCTCAATAGGGGATAATAATAATAATAATGATAATAATTATGACATTTACTTGATGTAGTTCAAGAAAGCATCTGCATTACATCTTCCAGCCTGTTTGATTAATTCCACCTATTTCCCTTCCTTAGCTGGGTCTGTCATCTGACCAATTCTGAAAGAGCAGGAGCCAAAGCTAATGCATAAAATGCCCACACTTGACATGGCCTTTTTCAACATTCTATTTGCTTAGAGAGGGAACAGGGGTACCCATCTGTTGCTTTGAAAACTGATCCCTCCCCAGAAACTTGCCCAGCTCTGCATTTTATAGCCTTGGACTAGTGTAAAGAACAATAAACTAAGATATCGGATGTTTATAATACCCCTTGTTGTCCTAACCCCATATGGTCCAATTTAAATTTCTTTACCTTTGTTATTATGACCTCCAATCAGCAACAGGATGGTAGTAATTCAATGATCCTAAATAAAGCTAGGTAAGTAAGGTTGCCCAAGTGACTATGGAATGAAAACCATTGAATACCTGTATTAAACCTTTTATCACCACTGACAGCAGTTGAGCCCCAAACTTTGAGTCCAGCCTGCAAATGGCTCCAACCCCTCACTGTTCTGGTTATCAACCAAAGATGCTCTAAATTGGATAGGCCCAAGCAGTTTTATAACCAGCCCAGGAACTTTTCTAAATACCCACTTTGGGTTTGACTTGGTATAATCTCAATTTCTTCATCAGTTATGTTTTTAATTCCTTTATGCCCTGGCTCTTCTCTACTGTCTGTGGCTATGACTAGCTCCATCTGAACTTCTATCTCTGGCTCATTTTTAGCAGCCTTGTGACCTGTTTGCCTGCAATTCTTGTGAGGAGCTTCACTTGATTGCAATCCATCCACTCTTAGGAATGATAACCCTCTGTTGGACCAGAGTGCCACAGGTGCATTGTCCACCACCACTAGTTCATAGAAGAGTTTGTCTGTCTCAGAGGTTATCCTTTCCCAATGATTCTTTAGTGACTGCAGGTTTATTGCACCTAGAATAATGTAAACAAAGACTGTGTTAATGACATATGAATTTAAATAGTGTACTTTATCTGAAAAATGCTGTTTTATATATGCACATTATATATATATATATATATATATATATATATATATATATATATATATATATGCTTTATAACAATTACCTTGTAAGTATCTGAGACTCATGAAGAAATCAGTCTCTCTTAAGTTGAACTTGTGGGGTAGGAGAAAAAATACACTTAGTTGTGTGCTTTGTTTCTCTACCTCCATTATAGACATGTATATATATATATATATATATATATATATATATATATATATATATATATATATATATATATAGGTTTACTATCAAAATGTTGAAGCGGACTCACTCGAATGATTGTATCATTGACCCACATCCATGAAATGTCACAATGCCAAATTCTGACATTATCAAATTAATTCCTGAATTCGACCTCGGAACAAGCATTTACATGATTCAAGATATGGCTGAGATTTGTACTTTGACAATATCGGAGTTTGACATTGTTACCATTCGACATCCGGACTTCGCCAAGGTGAATTTGACGAAATCCACTTTAACATTTTAACAGTAAACCTATATATATATATATATATATATATATATATATATATATATATATATATATATAAAATATATAAAATGTGTGTGTGTGTGTGTGTATATATATATATATATATATATATATATATATATATATATATAGCTAAATATATAGATGTATAGATATAGATATATACATGTATAGTTATAGATATAGATACAGATATATAGATATAGATACAGTGGATATAAAAAGTTTACTCACTCTGTTAAAATGCCAAGTTTTTGTGATATAAAAAAATGAGACAACAATAAAACATTTCAAAACTTTTCCCACATTTATTTTGACCTATAACCTATACAATTCAATTGAAAAACAAACAAATATGTTAGGGGAAAAATATAAAAAATAAAAAATATACAATACACTGGTTGCATAAGTATGCACACCCTTAAACTAATACTTTGGTGAAGCACCTTTTGATTTAATTACAGCATTCAGTCTTCTTGGGTACACACCTGCCATCAATTAAAGAGACTCTTATTATCCCCAAATAAAGTTCAGCTGTCCTAGTAATTTTTTTCTGACATTTACTCATGCTACCTGCTGCAGCAAAAGCCATGGTTTGCAGAAAGCTTTCAAAGCATCAAAGGGATCTCATTGTTGAAAGGTATCAGTCAGGAAAAGGGTACAAAAACATTTCCACAGCATTGGATATACCATGCAACACAGTGAAGACAGTCATCAAAAAGTGGAGAAAATATGGGACAACAGTGACGTTGCAAAGAGCTGGATGTCCCTCCAAAATTGATGAAAAGGCAAGATGAGAACTGGTCAATGAGGCTGCCAAGAGACCTACAGCAACACTGAAGGAGTTGCAGGAATTTCTGGCAAGTATTGGTTGTGTACTACATGTGACAACAATCATCTGTATTCTCTTTTTGTCTGCACTACGGGATAGGGTTGCAAAACGGAAGCATTTTCTTACACAGAAAATCATCCAGGCCCAGCTAAAATTTGAAAAACAATACATCAAGTCTCCCAAAAGCATGTGGGAAAATGTGTTATGGTCTGATGAGACCAAGCTTGAACTTTTTGGCCACAATTCCAAAAGGTATGTTTGGCGCAAAAACAACACTTCGCATCACCAAAAGAACACCATCCCCACGGTGAAGCATGGTGGTGGCAGTATTATGCATTAGGGTTGCTTTTCTTCAGCTGGAAGTGGGGCTTTACTCAAGGTAGAGGGAATTATGAGCAGTTCCAAATACCAGTCACTTTTACCCCAAATCATTCAGGCGTCTGCTAGAAAGCTGAAGATGAAAAGGAATTTCACCTTTCAACACGGCAATGATCCCAAGCATACATCCAAATCAACAAAAGAATGGCTTCACCAGAAGAAAATTAAAGTTTTGAATGGCCCAGACCTAAATCCAAAAGGAAATCTGTGGGGTGACCTGAAGAGGGCTGTGCACAAGAGATGCTCTGGCAATCTGACTGATATGGAGTGCTTTTGCAAGGAAGAGTGGGCAAATATTGCCAAGTCAAGATGTGCCATGCTGATAAACTCTTATCCAAGAAGACTGAATGCTGTAATTAAGTCAACAGGTGCTACAACAAAGTATTAGTTTAAGGGTGTGCACACACAACAAAGTATTAGTTTAAGGGTGTGCACACTTTTGCAACCAGCATATTGTACTTTTTTATATTTTTTCCCTTAACAGATTTGTTTGTTTTTCAATTGAATTGTACAGATTATAGGTCACATTAAAGATGGAAAATGTTTTGAAATTATTTATTGTGGTCTCATTTTTTTATATCACAAAAACCTTGCATTTTAACAGGGGTGTGTAAAGTTTTTATATCCACTGTATATAGATATAGATGTATGTACATATAGATGTATAGATATATACTGCCCTAATAATTCTGAAATTCCTATAAAAAGAACAACTTTTTTTAAGCTTGTATTAGTATCCTTAAAATTATTGCAATTACCTAAGTTGGGAAGAGTTCCTTAATCTTTAGATGTTATGCTCCTAAAAGCAATGTATCGCTCATTGAACCACTGGGATTAGCATTTAATGCTGTTGCACCTTATTATTTATACATTTTAAAACAACTGCCTCTTGGTAGCATTTCTAATTACCAAGTGTGTCTGTTACATGTTATGTTGCTATTGGCAGTAGCTGATTTTTGTATTTGATAGGGAAAAGGGGTTCAACCCCATCTCTCTAGTCTGCAAAACTAATGAACACAATTATTGCAGCTGACAGTAACAACTAAATGATGGTGGAGGGAAGGGGTGTGGTTTAATCATTTTATCTCATTGTCCTAACCAATATCTGGTAGATAAATTAACTTAACATTAAAAGACTGATGTTGTTGACTATCTAATGCCTTGGGACTGTTTGCCAGTACCCTCTTTTTATCTATCTATCTATCTATCTATCTATCTATCTATCTATCTATCTATCTATCTATCTATCTATCTATTTTATATAATATTTTATTTTATAACATAAAGTGATATTTCTAAGTATAATTCTCTGCTACTGAAACCGCCCTTGATTTGTTCTAGGCTTCCTGAAGAGATATTCCTATGTTACAACCATTTTGCCCTGAGGTAAGATGCTCTTGCTGCAAAAGCTTCTAACTGAAATTTTCTTAACCATCCCTGACTTAGATTTTTTTTTTGTGTAGCCAGTACAGCTACCAGTTGATACACGTTGCAGGGTATATAATCTGTGACCAGGTATTTTAATTAATTAATTCCAATACAATTGAACAAATCAGTTCTCTTTGTTTTGTTCCAAGAATATAATTCAAATAGTCCAGTCATACATTGACTGACAGAGTTTCCCTTCCATACTTTTAGAGCACACACACACACACACACACACACACACACACACACACACACACACACACACACACACACACACACACACACACACAACACACACACACACACACACACAGTGAAGAGTCAAAACAACTCAATAATACTTTATGTTGGTCTTCACATTTGTTAGAAAATAAAAAAAAAAACAGAAGAGAAATGCAGAAAAAAAAGGTAAGGATCAGCAAAGCAAGATAAACTCTTCTAACTAAGGCCACAGGGTGCAAAGACAAATATGTGCATATTTTATATTTATTAAATGGCTCTATTCATCATGTAGAGCAGCCAAACAAAGGCAAACAGCATGCTATCCTAACAAAAGCATAAGCAGATGAATTACATGTTAATTAATAAATCCAAGATGGCAGACCCATTCAAGAAGCTACAAAGTAACCACGCAGAGATGGTGTAGTCCTTTGCCATGAACACCAAAACCAATTAAAATACAGCCACCATCACACTGAGAAAAAAAAACAATTTTAGGGGCTGCTGCTGCTGGTCTCTTGCATGTATGTGTGCAACAGGCTCAAATCTATGCTGCTGCTGCTGCTGCTGCTGATGATGATGATGATGATAGACCTTGTCCAAGGAGAATATGGATGTTCAGACCCTGCTTAACATATCATGGACTGCATGATCTTGAAATAGTAGAGCTATGCAGAATTGATAGGGGAAACACTACAGGAACTCTGCAGCCTCTGCTGCTCCAACATCATACCAGGGTAACTGAGGAGAACCTATACCAGTGGAAGCTAAGATGTGTGTAGCATTAAGGGTATTAGCTGCTGGTCCACTCCAGAGATCTTAAGGGGATATACTAGGGGTCTCACAGGCCTCAGCCTCCAGAATATGTCACCAATATCTTAATGTTATGCTACAACATACAGTGGAGTACATCTGTGTTCCATGCACACTACAGGAGACAGCAAGAACAATGCAGGAATTATATGCTGTAGCACACATCCCTGAAGTCTTGGAGGCCATAAACTGCACTCACATAAAAATAAAAGCCCTGCTTAGTGAATAGGGAAGGAAATACATCAACAGGAAGTGGTTCCAGTCACTCATCTGCCAGGTTGTCTGTAATGCCAGTAGGATCATCCTCAATGTTTGTGCAGGCAACCCAGGTAGTTACCATGACTCACATGTATAGCACAACTCACGGCTGTACACAAGGTTTGATAGGGGTGATGTTTCAGAAGGTCATCTCCTGGGTATTACAGGTTGTGCACTGGAACCGTGGTTCATGACACCTATTAGAAATGCACACACACCCACATTGTAAGGCTACAACAATGCCCACATTCAAACTGGCAACATCATAGTGTGCATTTGGCATGCTGAAGTCAAGGTTCCATTGCCAAGACATATCAAAGGTGCCATGCAGTACAGCCCAGGCTACTGTGGAGAAATTCTCCCAGTCAGTGCCATGTTGCACAATATCATCATGGGGAAATAGGTGCAGCAGGGACAGCAGGGGCCAGGACCACACATATTCATGAACCACAAGCAGATGCAGCAGCTCCAGCAAATATAGACAAAGATTCTGAGGGAGAACCTCAAGTTGCAGAGGTAGCTGGCAGACAAATGCATGCACAATATTCTTTTGCCCTGGCTAAATGGCAAAGGATAACACAATTATTCACCTCCTAATACTCACTAGCGAAGGAATACACATGACAACCTAAGCTCATACAAATATTAAAAGTGATGCCATCTGATGTTCCCAAACTTTACTTATCCATGTAATGTCTGTGTACAGATAGCATTGGATAGACACAGTTCCAATGTACATGACTCATAACTGCAGTAATGTCAAGGTAAGTATGGAACCTGTTGTATATGAACAAATGTGTAAGAAGATTAACTACCTGCATTCTGTCAGTCTTGTACCTAGCCACTCTGTGCATCACACACATATGTAACCCTAAGTCAAACCCAAATGAACGAAGCCCATGGCACAGTCATCATTATTCTCATGGGAGAGGGTGCAGGAGGCCAAAGGTGACACCAAAGTAGTAAGTGTGTGTGAGTAAGAAACACAGGGCATTCATTAAAGTATGACATATCTCAGGGACACTAACAGAAGATATATCCCATGCAACGTTAATGTATTTTTCCTTGCATGTGTGTAGTTTGGCATGGTCAGTTTTTGTGAAATGTGTCTGCGTGTGTGTGTCTGCATGAATACAAACAATCTCTGTGCTAGGACTATGTCCTGCCATATGGGACAAGTGTGAGCCATATATGGTACAGTTGCCTGTTCAGTGTCATCACTCCCAACCATGCAAACCGTCTCTGCCAGGAGTTACATTGCTAATTCCACATCCTTGGTTCAAAGTAGGGATGCTACCTGAATGCATCATTCTGATGATGTCCCCAGTGTGGAGGGACAAAAGCGCTCACTTTATTGCTTTTTTTGGTCAAACAAAAGGGAATTGGATGCTGGACTTTTAAGTGCTGGTTGCTGATGTTTCCATGGTGCATTTTTTATGTATTACATCAGATGTATGACTTAATTTCATCAGAGCATCATATGCTTTTTTTCCTGTTTCTTTCCTTGTGCAGTTAGCCAATCACTGCACAATCAAGCTTTCCTGCTTAAGGAAAAAAATCTAAAAAGTTGTATTTGTGTGGTGCAAATAGGCACAGCAGCAATGTGCGGACATCAGCACTCTGGACAGTACTTAGTGGAGAACATCCACTTGCTATGTTGCTGTCTTTGTGGCACAAGGTGTAAGTGCACTGACATTAGAGGTACCCCTAGTGATAACAGTCTTTAATCTAGCATTATGGACAGTTGGACTACCCTTGTTACTCCTGCCAGCCTTTTTGGCTTGGGTCTTTTGAGGCAGTGTAGTAATTACCTCATGCAAAATGACAGCCCTTTACTAATAACTCACTCTAATACAGAGTGAGAGAGATGTAGTTACACCAAGAATCTTGAATCCATGCTCTCTTGCACTTAAAACAGTAACATGGAAGAGGTTGTCAGCTCACACACCACTACATATGCACATAGTACCATTACTCATACACACAGTACACATCAAACACCAACATCTACATATGTGGATGCACTTTCGAAAAACTTACCTAAACACCAGATACCCTTAAAACACAAGACTGCTACAACTAACACAGTCCCCACAGCACTCATGACACAGCAACATTAGTACCTCACACACCAAGCGCTTATAGGGTGAAACACTCAAAAAACAAATTCTCATGTCATTGGAGACTCAGTAGTGAGACACACAGGTGTCTTGTTCACCATGCTGGACACGGAGAAAGTCACAGTTAGCTGCCTGTCCGGTGCCAGTATTCGTCAGATCATGCATGCACTCAGGTTTCTCAGCAACAAGTACCATTACGACTTTTTCATAGTTCATGTTGGTGTGAATTACCTGAGATGTACCTCACTGGACTATATGAAGAGTGACATGGTGTCTAGTGCCAAGATTAATCAGATCATACATGCACTCAGGTCTCTCAGCAAAAAGTACCATTATGACTTTGTCACAGTTCATGTTGGTGTGAATGACCTGAGACGTACCTCACTGGACTATTGGTTGAGCTCTCTGAGTATGTGTCCCAGGCAGGTATGTCCCTAGCCTTGAGCAGCATACTACCCTCACCTAGAATGATTCCACAGTATAAACAAAAAATGATTTATTTCAATAATTGGCTTAGTTTTTTTATTTATTAACATTTGTTTACCAGGCAAGTCTCACTTGAAACAAAGTCAATTTTCAGCAGAGGCCTCCAGATGCATGTCTTTGTAACGTGATAGGAAACCCACATGAACACAGCAGGACATGCATACTCCACACAGAAGGCACCTCAGCCAAGAATTGAACTTGAGAACCTCTTACTGTGAGGTGACAAAGCTACATCTGCACCGCTGCACCATCCTGGTCTGGTGTTATTCAAAGAGGGTCCAGTTCCTGATAGCCTGGGAAGCCATGTTCAACAAACCTCGTTACTTTACCAGAAATGGTTTTCACCTGCCATTTCTAGCCTTTCAGCTACTGGCAAAGGCTCTTGCCTCCCTCATAGTGCCTTTTTTAGGTAAGGTCTCAAAAACAACATTACCGACATGAAATTAGCCAAGCAGAACAAAATAAGGGTCATGCTACTAAATGCTAGGAGTTTAAACCAAAAACTGCATTCCCTGGAAGCACTTCTATCACTAGAAGTTGTAGCTGTCTGTGCAGTCACAGAAATCTGGTTCAGGGCCTCAGAGAGTAGCCTGGCCTTGCAAGACAATATTGCCTTCCACACATTTAGACCACAAAATGAGCATGTGAAAACCAAAGGAAGCAGTCTTTCTATCTATATTAGAGATAAATTCACCTCCTGTCTAGTTAGGCTGGGCAACTTCATGGAGTTACCCTAAGTCCAGGTTATGGTGGGTAATTCCTCCATTCAAGTCATAGCTAGTTATGGATCCCCTCCATGGGTCATGGCACCAACAGAGCTTATTTGACCAAACTGGAGACAATCCAAATTTTACCGAACACTCTGGTTATGGAGGATTTCATTTATCCCACCATCAACTGGGAAACCTACGCTAGCCCCAGCTCACTAGTGCAAAAGTTCCTTGACTTTGTTAATTCAAATGCCCTGGAACAAACTGTCCATACCCCAACAAGAGAACAGACATTCTAGATTTGGTTTTCACTAACAAGTCAAACAGATGTACTGAAGTAACTGTCAGACACTCATTAATTAAATCTGACCACAAAGCAGTCACCTTCAAGCTGGCACTAACACCAGAACTCACAAAGGGTGAAATCAGACTAAAAAACTTCACCAAGGCAAACTATACCCTCCTAGGCAAAGGTATAAATGCATTCCAAGCTCCACCCCAAGCTGGAAGTGGTAACTATGCCAAAACTTACACCAAAGCCCCGTATAATAACTTGCATATGTATATAAACTTGGCTGTACCAGAAAGAATCAGAGCTAGAGTCCCAAGTAAAAACAAGCTACCATGGTGGACATCCAGCATCAACAAACTTTACAATAAATGTAAAAAGCTGCTGTCCAAGAAAACAAAGGCAAGGCCCTAACAATGAAACAACAACCTCTTCAGCCTCAACAGGCAAATAAGACTTGTCAAATCATCTAAGGGCTCCTTTGAGAGAAACTTAGCAAGTACAGCCAAGGATAAGCATAAGGTTTTTTACAGCCTAAAATGTATGACCTAAGAATGTGCAAAACTAGTAACCAGTGGGTATCACACACACACACACACACACACACACACACACACACACACACACACACACACACACACACACACACACACACACACACACACACACACACACACACACACACACACACACACACACACACACACACACACACACACACACACACACACACGCACACACACACACACACTCATACACACACACTGACCCCACAGAGATAGCAAACCTGGTAGCTGATAGGTTTGGTGAAAATTTCACTCCATTATCCCCAAAGAACTTATCACAAACCTTCCACCAAACTTCCCTCTCACACTACATATCTGAAAAGCAGGTCTTCAAAACCTTGTCCAAGGCAAAAAAGCACAGCTTCTATGGTACCAGACAACATTCCAGGCTTTCTTCTAAACAGGCTAAAACATGAAGTAGCATTGCCATTAAGTACCATTTTCAATCATAACCTAACCACAGGCTTTGTTCCTGTAGAATGGAGAACAGCAACAGTTATTCCCCTCCACAAAGGTGGCCTAACAACAGACCCAGGGAATTACAGACCTATAAACCTGACAGCTTAATCTGTAAGGACATGGAATGTGTCATTATGGACCTCATAAATAAATACATAGGTGACTTCCAAACACTGTATCCTACCAAATTTGGCTTTGTCAAGGGCAGATCCTGCCTGTTAAATCTAGTGGACATCTTCAAAAATGTGAGCAGGGCCATTGACAAGGGCAAATCTGTATACACAGCATACCTCAGCTTGGCAAAGGCTTTTAACACAATCCCACATTTAGGCATTACTGATAAACTTAGGAAACTGAATGTAAACCCCTTCAGTGTAAGATGGGTTGCCAACTAGATCACAAACTGGACACACACTATCAAAGTGCGTGACTCCACAAGACCAGCAGACTTGTAACCAGAGGGGTGCCACAGGGGTCAGTGCTGGGCCCCCTGCTGTTTGGTATATACTTCACAGAAGTTGAGGTAAAAACTAACGGGTAGTGGCTGACCAAGTCTGCAGACAACTAAAATCTATGTGCAATCACTGAATCCCCATATGATGTCAGTATACTCCTGGAGGGTCTCACACAGAACATCAACTGGTGTATTAGTCATGGTCTCAAATGGACCCTTCAGCACAAACAATGTCCCTTCACACTATCAAATCAACAATACCCTAATTACCCACAAAGTGGTAAGACACTGGGATCACAAGTTGACTGTGACCTTAACTTGACCACCATGTGTCTACTTTAGTAAGAAAGGCTTTCTGCTTAGCACACTTGATTAGTAAAGGCATCACCTTGAGAGCAAAAGAGGTTATAACCCTTCTATACTTAACACTAATCTGGTCCATAATTGAGTATAATGCCCTGTTCGTCATGCACCGTACAAAGCACCTGCAGCAACTGGAGAGAACTCAAAGTTTTTTAATAAAGAAAATCAAAGGCTCCAGCATGTAACTTATGCAGACTGACTAAATTCCCTGTCACTATACTCCTTATTGTATAGACCGCTTAGGGGAGACTTATGCCTGGCCTACAGAGCAAGCCAATACCCAAACCTAATAAACTTGCTGCATAACAGTAAATCAAATGGGACTAGGGCTACCCATTCCAGGGACCTAAATATGGCCTGCAACTTAAATAGGACATGCTGGAGTGACAGATTTATCTCCCAACAACTGCCGCATCTTTGTAACAGCCTACCAATTCATGTGAAGCACAGCACCTCTATGACACTGTTTAAGAGGAACCTAGATGAGTGGACCAGGTGCCATAAATTCTTATCAGGGATAGTGCCCACAGCCCTCCTGGACATGGCCAGTTATCACTGAATGCAATCTTGGATAATGACTAGCATTTTCATGGTATTACATTGGGATGAAAGGGCTAGGCTTAAAATGACCTCCAGGTTGATAGCTTAGTAATCTTCTATGATCCTAAGATCCTATGCAGGTGACTGAGGGTTCAAATCAAACTAAGATATAATTTTACAAAAGGTATCAGAATGCAATTTCTAACAACAATTTTATTAGAAAGGTAACACAACATACAAATGGCTGTCATAATTATTTTTATTGGAAGAAATGTCTCAATGCTTTGATAGGTAATTTTTTCTAAGTAGCATATCTCATAGGTGATTTACTTATGAAACAGATTTGAATCTGTGTGTAACTGTTTTAGCAGGATAATTATGATAATGAGTTAAAATGCTCTTGTATATCTATGATGGACAGAATACTTAAGTTAAAATGAACTCTTCTCACATAGCCCAACTCTGAGTTTAAGTCAGTATGTGTAGTGAACTATGTGTGTATGCATGCATCATACCCAACCTGTATGAATCAGCTCATGAAATCCATCCATCTGACATATATTTGCAAACAGTAATAATGTCTGTTTCATGGGGATGCATTTCATAGGACATCCTAAAGTCATAAACATACAGGCTTATCTGATGTATTAATGCTGAAAGCACTTTATCTGTAATGAACATGTTTGAAAGATAGTTCTCCTAATAAGGATAATAATCAAAGCCATTGAGCCTGTCAGTGCTGACCATGTGAAAAAGTGTGAAGAGGTTCAGCACTCACTGCCATGTTTCACACCTTCATTGCTGTTTGATAAAAAAAAAAAAAAAAAAAAAAAAAAAACTCTTTCTGTGTTTGGAAATGCCTCTCTGTGCTTTCTATCATGCAAATGCAGTTTACATAGTTGTGGGTGTTTGCACACTAGCTGTTAAATACGAGATTGGAATTTGGTACCAATGTCGAGGAGCCCAGGATTTTTATGGCACTTCTCTGAAGCACTGCAGACATATGCTGCTGCAGGGAGAATCTAGTAGTCTCAGCATAAGACTAAGGCTTGGAACAGATAAGAAAAGGCTGTCTCCAGTGCAACTAGCATCCCATGCACTAGATAGAATTGTTGTCACCACAATAGTGATCTAAAACAGCACAGGAAGGATGTCCTTAGCTATAGGAAGATGAGTTTAGAACTGCTGGCATCCCTCAGTTGTGGAAGTATACTGACCCATATGTATTAAATAATATGGAATACAGGACCCAGCCAAGACTGTTATTCAGTATGCTTTCATGTCGGTTCTTCTCTTCTTCTGTATTGTATAGCTGCTGAAGACATTGCAGTAAGCCATGATGTGCACCAAGACAGGTTAAATCACCTCAGAGGGGCATGGAGTATGTATGCATCAAGTCTTATTGTAAGCATAATAACTATTGTAATCATATGTAATATGGCAATACTGTAGTAAATAGTTGTATATATGATATCATAGCAGTACAACTGATAAATGGTACAATAGTGTTCCCGTCATACCTGGATGTGGCAAAGGTGTATAGACTGGATGATCATATCTGTTTATATTCTGAAATTATATAGTCATGTGATATGCCATGGGTCTAATTCTCTCTCTTTTTTGTCTCATCTCACCCCTTTTCTTTCATTTTTTTTTCTTATTTTGTATGTGGAGATATTTTATATGGCTTAAAATGTTCTGACGTCATACATTTCTGCTTACAAAAACTGACATGTAGCACACAGAAGGACACTGACCACTATGGATCAACCTGCCATCCCTCCACAGGCTGCGGAACTGACACCCACCAGGGTCCCAAGCTGTCAGTGCTTCCTCCACAACCTCTGCCCTTTTTGCTCCATTTGCACCAGGTAGCTCTGCCCAACAGCTGGTGTACTGCTACCCTCCATGAATAGTAGTAGTAGTGAAGGTGGTGGTTTTGTCACCTGTCAAGAGTTGACAGAGCTATTGGAGGTTATAATGGAGAGAGGCCTCATGCCTAAATCAGCTGCGCAGAAAAGGTGCTTCATTACATTACCAAGATGATGCCACGTCAAGCACTGACATAAGAAATTGAGACAAGTGACAGTCATGACAGTTCTGAGGGTGCGGACTAGATTCTCACTGTTCTCAAGCTTAATGTGGGTGCACCTCCAATGCCACCTACTTATCCCTAATGATGGTGTTCCCCAATATTTTGTGTCTGTCACCATCCTTATCTTTGCTTGTCCTGTATGTACATGCCTTCTGCCTCACTTAATATTCCTACTTGACTCTCCTATTCTTAAACCCCTTCTTCAACATTCCTCTCTTTTTGAAACTTAAAAAAGTACAAAATGGGCACCTGTCTCACAAACAAAAAAAATATAATCCTTACATAGCTCTCCGCTTCACCTATGTGTCTTCTTGACACACTTGATTTTGTACAATTGGCTATACAACATTATTCTGCTGTTGCCACCTACCCTTGGTGTGGTGACAGTGCAAATTCAGCGAATTCTGTCTACACTTCTACATTTGTGTTGTGAAAAAGTGAGTAGGTATGATTCTTTCCCACTGTCTTCCTGAAAATTACTCTAGTCTTTCCAGTGTCATACTCTCTGTTTACACCCCTCCCCATTTCAACAATTTCCTGTCAGCCCTATTTTCATACATTTAATCTGGTTACAAAATAGAATCACACACAACACTAATGGCCAGAAATGAAACATAAGAAAGCCTTCATTTTTTACCCTTAGCATTTGTGTGAACTTTTGGCATCATGCACCAATGCCAAGTGATGGCGAATAGCTTTTCATGTCCTATGGAAAACCTATCAGAAGACAGAGTAAAAGCAGACTGCAGGAAATCACTGGCAACAGCTACTGTAACATTTGTTCGACTACTGGAGGTAGCCAAGAGCAACGTCCTCTTTGTAGTATTAACATAAATTAGTTGTCTGAAGATTAATAATTTTTGACCATAGTATCAAGGATTGGATTCCAGCTGAATGTCACATTATTTCTTACTGTGATGTTGTACGTCTATGATATGTTTCATGACACAGTTTGTACTTTTTATCCAGTTAAGTATTTGCCGACACATCCATGACCATAAGGTGGATTTAGTAAACTACCCATATTCTACTCATGTCTTCATCAGGTTTTTCCTGTTCTACAGCTTCTCGATCCCCCGAGCTATCAGTTACTGATACAGAACAAACAGATGAATACTGATGACACAACATAAAGAAGTGCTTTAATGACCCATAACACCGCCCTTTCATAGGAGCCTATATATCCCCCTTTATCTTCACCCCTTCTCTCTTGCCCTTTTGTATTGTTGACTATTCATTAGGCTGATGGATGTAAATGTTGTGTTATGGCATTTTCAGACTGCCATTACCTTGCTGAAGTATAACACCTAGCATCTTCTATTTGCAGATAACATTATCACTGCCCTTTCGAAGGTGGGATTTTGACATGTCGGTAATATGATTTCCTTGTTGGAGTGTAGAAGTAATGATTGAGTCTGTAAGTTTAGTTTTTCAGCTTAGCAGTGGTTTGAACACAGCATTAGGTGAAACACTTACTGCCTGTTGTTATAAGTGTATTTCCTGTGAATGAGTTGCTTGTGTATTTCTCTAAGTCTCTTCTGGTTCATCAGTTGTAGTCCTCAGCATTTGCATGAGGTCTGGCAACAAGCAGCTGTATGTGATGCTAAATGCCATTTCAAGTGTTATTGCCAAATGTGGTGACTGTTTTCCTTACACCACACTGTAGGCCCAGTTAACTTGTAATTTCCCTTGAAGCATGTCTCATATGCAGTAAGTATAAAAGATTATTTCACCAGCTATTACACATGTGATTTGGCCAGGGAGTATATGTAAAATAGTAATTCTTAGGTATTCTTAAAGTCATGATAAAAAGTTGCTAAAATAATCACATTCTGACACAATTTGTAAAAAAAAAAAAATAAACAAAACTGCTTATTTGAGTCAAGCCCAGCTTCAGCTTGACTTTTTCATTTAACTCAGAGAGTTTACATCTTGTGCCACAGAGAAAGCTAGGGTCAGAGGTAGATTGTTTCTACTCAGAGTACTGATGGCCATGCATCACCACTAAGCCTGTTTGCTCTACAGAAAGCAAACCAAATTAAAGTTTTTCACTTTTTCCTTCAGCAGAGAACACTGTTTCCTCACAGCCTAACATTGTGCAAATGTGGAAGAGATGCAGAACACTTTATTTTTGAATTGAGCTTTGGAGCTAACATGGATAGATTCAATACAACATCCAGAGCACCAATGAACACTGCTAAACACATCTCACAGTCCCATTTCAACACATCAGAGTATAATCATGTATGCACTAACACTTTGCCAGCATCTGTGCAAATATGTTTATTTTTCAGTTTTGCACTTTAGAAAGCCATTTGGAACAAAAATGAGTATTGCTACTGGATTATATTACTTCAGTACATGGACATTGTTTAATGTCCTCATGTGATATGCAGTGAACTCTGTGGTTAACTGACCACTTCATTCTGGACAGTTGGGTCTGCACTGCAGCACTGACATTTACACATGATATACATCCAAATACAGTCTTGATGCACATAAATCATTTTATATCCATCCTGTACTGGAAAATTAAGTATTGTTTAGTTTTGACAGTCCACATTGCTCATGCTTAGCACATACCATTGCTAATATCAATGAAATTCATTAAGGTTTAAATACTATCTTCATAACCTGATGATTCATGAATGATCCATTGTCCATCCTGTGTTTCACAAATGTGTGTGTCTCATATCCACAAGACAATTCTGCAGTATACATTAATGACAACATCGCTGACATAGGTTAGCATTATGCATGTATTATTGCTCCTAACATTGCACTTACTCTGTCATAAGAACAAATATGGATTTGCACAAAACATTCAACATCACAGTATCTTCTCTGACACAGAATGAGAGTCTAGTCCTATCTGCACTGCACTGCTACAGTTTAAAAGTCAAATTTCTGCAGTGGCACTTTTGTTATGTACTTTGTTCTCTAAACACATCTATATCCATCCACATTAACCTCCATGGGTTTACCGAGCTTATCACATCCCCTACTAGAACAGATAAAACCTGAAAACATCAGTCCATACTGAACTGGATTCTTATATCTGATCCCTCACTCGCATCTCAAGCAGGCTGTCACCTCAACAGCCTTAGCGACCATCAACACACCTTCCTTCTAAAAAGTAGAACTCACAAAATTCACCAGTCAACCTTTAAAGTAGTCAGGAACAAAAAGAACTTCAACCCAGATGACTTTATAAATGCCTTGTAATGCTGCAATTGGAAACCACTAACACAACTATCACTAGATGAGGCAGTCCACTACTTTAACTCATCTTTCCTACAAATACTAAACCATCATGCACCCACCAGAACCATTAGAATAAAAGTATACCCCTTGGCTGTCTAAGGTAATTAAATCCATTCTTAAAGACAGGGACAAAGCATGGATACAGTTTCATGAAAACAGAACCCAGTTATCAAAACAAAACTACTCAGAATTCCGTAATAAATCCAAAAAGCTCATTACACTAGACAAAATAAACTACTACCAAAACCTGCAAGAAAAATATACTCACAGCTCTCAAAAATTCTAGGGCACTATAAACTCTATACTTCAACCAGGAAAATCCAGCACCCCAACACCTGCAACAGCGAACAATCATGATAATATCCCCACTCAGTTCAATAAATATTTCACAGAAACAGTTAAGGCCCTAATAGAGTCCCAGTGTAACAGTAGCTGTCCTGACCTAGCAACCCCACAAAATTGCACAAACAAGCAGAATAATACATCCCACTTTATCTTGCACCCAGTGTCAACCAAATCCATTTTAAAATTCCTCCACAAGCTTAAACCTACCACCCTGGCATTAGATAATTCTCCTGCAGAATTCATATAGCTCGCTGCAGAGGCTATAGCCTATCCTGTTGCTATTCTAATTAATAGAGCAATATCAGAGTGAAAAGTACCTACTATATGGAAGATCTCCCACATAATACCACTGCACAAGGATGACAATTCCTTAGAACTCAACAGCTGCTGATCAATTGCAATTTTATCACCCTTATCAAAAATACTAGAAAGAGTAATTCACACCCAACTAATGGAATACCTTCTAAAAAACAATCTACTATCTAAATATTAGCATGGCTTTAGACCCTTCCATAGCACCACCACAGCATTAATGTCCTTTTCCAACACAGTTAACCACCACAGAAATAAGGGACAGCTAGTTTCTGCCATTTTTTTAGATCTGTCCAAAACTTTCGATATGGTCAACCATAATAGACTCTTTAATACACTATCCTCTCTAAACATCCTCATCATGTTTATCACAGTGTTTAAAAGCTACTTATCAGAATGCCAACAAGCAGTAAAATGGCAGAACCAACTATCCCCTCTCCTGCTAGTATCCTTATGAGTCCATCAAGTCTCCATTCTGGGCCCACTGCTCTTCTCTCTGTTTACAAACCAGCTCTAATCCTCCACACCCAATGCCTCAGTAGTACAATAAGCTGATGACACCACCCTCATAGGTTCAGCCCGCACACTAGCAGACCTTCACTCCATAACCCAAAACTGCTTCTCATTAACTGTGACCTCGTTCACTAATGCCCGCCTTATCCTAAATACAAATAAAACAAAATATCTTCTTTCCAGTCACTGTAGAACCCCTCCCACATGTGACAACTTTATCATCATGTCCAGTAACAAAACCATACCTCCCACACCAAACTGTTAGGAGTAAAAATAGATAACAACCTAAAATTCAACATTCATATATCCCAAACTATCAAAAAGGTTCACAAAAAACTTGGTCTCCTATACCGGAATAACCAATTTCTCACTAAACACACCAAAACCACTATAGCCAGGGCACATCCATTGCCTACCCTCTTCTACGCATCCCCAATTCTAACCAACCTCCATAAAGCCAACCTACAAAAATTAGAATCTTGTTACAACAAGATTGCTAGATTTGCTACTGGGGCCACGTATAGGACCCATCACTGTGTAGCTCTCAAACAACTAAACTGGACAGAGCTACTTCCGCTACTGAAACTCAACTAATTGTCATTAGCATGCAAACTATATTACTACCCAACTAAACCTCCAGGACTCCAAAACCTAATTATCCCTTATTCTAGAACAAGAACCTTAAGATCTAGCACCCAAAAGTGCCTAGATGCCATCAAACATAATAATGATGCAGGGAAATCTCTCTTCAGCTATTCAGTTTCTAAAGCCTGGAAAACCCTACCTAGCCACCTGACTTCCATTAGCTCTACCTCACAATTTAAAAAGCTTCTCAAAGTACACTATATGAATACCTGATTATGCTCTTGTGACCCCCTAGGATAATCACTTACTCTAGAGCCTATCCTCCATGTTAACCAATATGCCCTACAGAACCCTTCTCTATCTAATAGTACTAACCCAGCGATTTTCTTGCTTAGACCCACAGATTAGGATTTATTCTACTTTTTTCTTGTTTCAATCCAGATATCTTGTTTGTCAAGTTGCCCTCTAAACACTAGGTTTCACTAATCAGTACTACATGACATCTCACCCCTACTACTTAGTAGCAGTTTGACTTCACACAAAAGGTCTGATGTTACACTGATTCATCCCTACCACCAACCAACATTCCTGAATAGCTTCAGCATTTCCACATCACCTTAATAAGTTAGAGAATGCATGTATCATAGCTATACTACTATGCTGAGTTGTGAATCTCCTATGTCTAAAGACTCACAAAATGGGTTAAAACTCTAAATCTGTTAATAATGAAGCTAATATATGAATATTACTGCTATTAATTTCCTATGGTTTCTATAGCTGTATTCATCAACACTGTTGTAAGAAATGCACATTATTTTCACTATGTACTACATGAAACTATCTGCTAAATGTTAATGTTTTCTCATCTTGTTTGCTTTGTGAGTTCTTAGGACATTTTATTGTGTTATAACATGAAATCAATACTCTAACCCCTGGATTCAATAATCTCTGTGCAAGAATAACACTATTCTTGCATGGAGTCGTCCATGTCTGTATAGCACAGCAACGAGCCTTGCATATTCATGAAGGTGTGCTGCTGTTCTACCTATATGGACATGTACTGTGAATGAGTGCAGGGGGCATGTCAATGTAGTGCAAGGGACACACCCCCTGCACTAAGAAAGTGACGTATGGCACTTTCTAAATTGATTTGGCATACTATTAGAGTTTTACTCTAATGATCATTTCAGTGTCTGCGGACACTGAAATAAAGAAGGCAGCAGGAAAGCAATGCAGAGGGTGTGTGACAGCTTCTGTGACACATTCCCTGCATTGCCAAAGTGCCATACGACACCTCTGCAACCTGCTAAAGCATAAAATGTGTGCAAATGCACAAATAATAGGGGCTAAATCCATCAAAAGGGACACGCCACACATACTGCCCACTAAACTTAGAAAGTTGATAGAAAGCAGGTCATGCATTAGCATGAATTACTGAAGGGTAGAAGTCTGAAAGCAAATGTATGCCAATATTACCTGACAGCAGTGCATGTGGACAAATGCGCAAATAATGGGTGGAAAAGAATAAAATAGTGACACATCTGACAAATTGCCTTCACACACTTAGAAAGTTGATAGAAAACAGGATATGTGTTAGCAGGAATCCCTGAAGGATAGAAGCATGAAAGCCAAATGAATACCATTATTTCATGACTGCAGTCCTCAATGAGTTGTCAGAGCACCAAAAGACTCACTTATATAACATAATATAATAATAATACATACTTTTTTCTAGGCTAAGGAATGTTTAAGCGTAGCTAAGCGGGTGTGCGCATTATGGCCCACCCTTACCATTGCTTAAACATCCCATAGGAGATAAAGATAAATGCAAATATACAGATGAAATTTCCAAGCTGAGATAATGTAGTGGTTAGAGCACCAGCTTTACATGCAGGTGTTCCCAGTTCAAGTACCAAAGCAAGCAACTTATTTTCCCATGAGAAAGTAGTGTTAAAATTATTTTTGTAAACTTAATTATGTGGCAACTGTTTTTTGTCAACCATGGTAGTGTAGCAGATCCAAAAGTGAGGTGTCAGTCTAGAAACGATGCGAAACCCCCATATAAACACAAGTGCACCTTATAGTGTAGTCACACAAGAATATAATGTAATGAAAGCACACAGTGGGATGTCATTGAAGGTAAATATAAAATGGTAATATGTCAGTAATGATGAATCAATTCCACAATCCTGATACTCTATAAAATAAAATCTGAACAATAAGTAGTGCTCAGCTATGTTAACCTGGTGTAAGCATTAAATGTAAATGCTAAGCAATAAGTAGCCCAGCTAAGTGGATTTGTGCATTGGTAAGCAGTTCTCAACATCTAACCCTTTAAGCACTTCCAACTTTAGCTAAGCTGGTTTACGTGTCACTTAGCTTAGCTCACCATATTCAAAATGGTCCATTGATGGCAAAGGGAACAAAGTTGGCCTTATTTAAACCTCACAGGTGGGAATACAGCCATAACAAGTTGTAGCTCAACTTTGCAGAAACTATGGCTGGTGTAGGAGAGGGATCACACTTTCAGGCGCAGCACTGTAGCATTCAGGAGTCCAGGGTCATGGTTGGACTCCTAGTAAAAGACCATGAGGACAGACTGCTGCAAAGCCAGTACCAGGGCTTCCAATACAAAGTGGAGGCCTGGGACTGTCTCACACATGATCTCACCAGTGCTACTGGCATCTGTCAAACTGTTGAGCAGGTCCGGCACCATTTTGCTGACCTCAAGCATAGGAAGAGGGAGCTCTTGGACCAGTGGACCTAAGATGCACAGGCAAAGAATGTCCCAGAAGTGTGTAACTATAAGTATCAATTAGTGTTTACCAAAGTCCAGCCTGTGTATGTGATCGATAGGTATGCATAAATGTTTCTTTATCTCCTGTACAGCTGCAGATGAGAGGGCTGTGAACATAGATGCCCATGCCAGTAGGTTGCTAAGACTGTGCCTCAAGGCTGGTGAGTACAAATCTAGCTTGCAGTATTCAGGGCAAATAAATAGAAAGGAGCAGGATGTCAACTGGCAGTAGGTTAAAATGTGTACTGTGTGTAATGAATAAATGAGATGTTAGCAGAATAATAGTGATGTACAGGATATCTATCAATAAAAGTGTCAGTACCCTTCAATAAAACTAAAAACCCCAGACTGTTGTATTTACTTTGGTATGTGGTGGTATGAATCTAAATGTGTACAGGTTCTGCACATCAACTATGGCTCTGAGAGCATGAATTAATTGAGGCTCATCTGACAAAGACTGTGGAGCTGTAAAACAGGAGATCAACTATATGAAATGCTCCATGCACCAAGATCCGATCCCGGAATAGTAATGTGCAAAGTATTATACTGTATCCCCTACAGCAATGCTTTGTGTTAACCATTGCTTTCCAGATTATAATATGTCAAAGTATTAATACACAGTACAAGAACTATCTGCCATGCATGAATGTCAGAATTACAAGATCAGATTGTCCAACCAAGACAGTATTAGGCAGAAAACAGTCAAACAAGACACAATTGTTAGGCAATAGCTTATTGTGATGAAACACAACCTTGTTGTACCTATTTCCACAAACAGGCAAAGTCTGAATCCCGGGCGTGGTAGTAAGCTGTATGCATTGTTTCACCCAAGAATATGTGAATATGTGTAAATATCAGTCAAGTAGAGTTAACAGAAATTTCCTCCACAAATCTGCCAGGTAAGGAAATGTTTCTATTAGCTGTAAGAATGCGGTACTAATATACTGTGTATAACACTTTCATTATCCAACCCCAAGGCTGCAAATGACAGCAAGATAAGTACATACACCAAGCAGTTTCTTCTGATAAATGTCCCTGAAGTGTTACACTGTCACAGCTAGTGGTCACCGCTGCCAATACCCAGGGTGACAGATAGAAATCCAGGCGGAGTATGACAGTAGCACACACAGACACACACACACACACACACACACACACACACACACACACACACACACCATGCGTGCAGGGCACCCCAGTCAGTGTCACATATGTAACCTTGAATATGAGAATATGTGTAGAAACAGTCAGGTAGTGTTAACATATATTTCCTCCACAGGTCTGCCAGGTAAGGAAATGTATGTATTAGCTTTAAGAAGGCTATACCAAGGCCATAGGCAGATGTAAAGTAAGCTCATACTTGGAGAGTAATGAGTAGAGTAATGATCAGCACAGCTGTGAACAACTGAAGCCTATACAGTTATTAATTGACATCTCTCTCTCCCCCACCATATCTGCACCACTATTCATACACATAATCAACGGGTATGTTTTTCTCCAAACCTACTGTTGGGATATGTGTCCTATTGTTTTACAAATATTCAATCATTTGATTCTTAATGTTCCTCATTGAAATCATTGCTGGCCTGTTGCTATCAGTGTAACTTGTTAGCTGTTATAATGCCTACTGTGGTTCCATATATGCATGTGTTCTATTTGCTATGGAACTGTTTCAAATCTGTTTTATATGGTCAATTGGAACACCCATGCATGCTGTTATAACTAATTTCAAAATGTGTTGCTCATGACTAATCAACATAATTTGTAAAATCTCAACACTATAGCACATCTGGGAAGGCAGATCCCATTTTATCCTCCTGTCCCACCTCATCTGGCTGTGGCACCAGCCCCAGCACATGTGGGACCCAACCTGGGATCTCCTCGTCCTCTGGTCCAGCACCACCTTTTGGGTGGACCCACCTCTGGGGACAGGGCCAATCCCCTCTGGGAGTGGGCACAGACAGGAAACTATCACCAGTAGCCAGGTCTATGGTTTGGTGTGTAGTGCCATCCTAAAAGAGTTTGGTGGACAGCTGTGCCAGATTGAGGGCCATCTGGCACATCTTAAGGGTCAGCCTTCCCCTCCAATTTAGCCCCCAGCACAGCCACCTTTGGAGCTGTGACGTTGCAGTGGTGACTGCTCATGGGTGGGGGCCTCAGTCCCACTGTATCCATTTGGGGGCTCATGGGCATCTGATTCCCAACAACTCTCCTTGTCCAAGGTGTTTACCCCCCACATGTGTCACAAACCGCCTCTGTCTGCTGTCTTGTCTGTCTTGTCTGTCTTCCTACCCAACTTACCACACAAAATATATGTAGTATCCTTCCTCAATATCCCACTCTCACCTTGAAAAAAAGGGCACTTGTTCCCAAAAAAAATATTACACCCCATACATAGCTGTCCATTTCACACATGTCCACTGGACACATGCAATCTGGTCCATTTGGCTTGACAACATATAACTGTTGTCCTCACCCCTCTCTCAGGAGTTTGAGTGTCTAAATTCACATCCAAATTCTGTAGAAATTCACAGCTGTTGCTATAGAAGAAATGGACAGCTATGGACCTTTCCTGCACCCATCCTGCACATACCTAGCTGCCTTTCATACTGTACTTCCCTCTGCATGCCTCTTTTTTCACCACTTTCCTATCACCCCTTTTTCTTTTCTTTTACAGAAATTAGTGCAGGGGTAAGGAGGAATAAGCCACGCTAAGTGAAGCTAAATCTGATTAACCATAGCTTGGCATCGCTTAGCATCACACAAACCCACTTATAACTGCTTAAAAGTGCATTATTCACTCTGTATCCATCAGACCTCGTTCTGCTCAGCAACAAAATAGTCAGCCCTGCCAAGTTTTGAACCCAGGATGCTGTGCTCTACAATCACAGCAACGGCATACCATTATACTATCTCAGTTGTGAGAATGTATAATGCTTTAACAAACATATTATGCATTCTGGTCATTTAACATTAATGAAAAAAAATCAGTCCCAAACCCATGACCCTGTACAAAATAGTCAGAGCGATATACCACTACACCATCTTACCTGTAGGAAATAATGTTGCTTTTTCAAACATATCATGCAATAAAGGCATACAACATTATGGAGAAAGTTCTGTGGAATTATTCATGTGTTGTATATAGACATATACATACATACATATACACACACACACACACACACACACACACACACACACACACACACACACACACACACACACACACACACACACAAACACACACACACACACACACACACACACACACACACACACACACACACACACACACACACAAACGGATGCACAAGCCAGTGCATTTCTTTGTGCCAGTCCCAAGCCCGGATAAATGGGGAGGGTTGCATCAGGAAGGGCATACGGCGTAAAACTTCGCCAAATCATTTCATGCAGACAGCAGTAAATATTTATATACCAGATCAGTCGAAGCCCGGGTTAACAACGACCACCACCAGTACTGTTAGCCAACAGGGTGCTGGCAGAAATTGGACTACTGTTGGCCAAAGGAGGAGAAGAGGGGGAAGGCATGGCCGAAGGCAGGAAGAGAGGAGGAAGGCTAGTACTGTGATAGTGAAGGTCGGAACTTTGAATGTTGGCAGTATGACTGGTATAGGGAGAGAGATAGCTGATATGATGGACAGAAGGAAGGTTGGTATATTGTGTGTGCAAGAGACCAGATGAAAGGGGAGTAAGACTAGGTGTATTGGAGGTGGTTTCAAATTATTTTATCATGGTGTGGATGGGAGGAGAAATGGCGTAGGAGTTATCCTGAAGGAACAGTATGCTAACAGTGTTTTGGAGGTGAAAAGAGTGTCAGATAGAGTGATGTTTATGAAGCTGGAAATTGATGGTGTAATGATGAATGTTGTTAGTGCATATGCTCCACAAGTTGGGAGTGTGATGGATGAGAAAGAAAAATTTTGGAGTGAGTTGGATGAAGTGGTGATGACTGTACCCAAGGGTGATTGGAGCAGATTTCAATGGGCATGCTGGTGAAGGGAACAAAGGGGAGAAGGAAGTGAGGGTAGGTATGGTGTTAAGCAAAGGAATGCAGAAGGTTAGATGGTAGTGGATTTTGTGAATACATATTTTAACAAGAGGGAGGAGCATAGGGTGACATACAAGAGTGGAGGAAGATGCACACAGGTGGATTATATCTTATGTAGGAGGGCCAGTTTGAAGGAGATTGGAGACTGTAAAGTGGTGACCGTGGAAAGTGTAGTTAGGCAGCATAGGATGGTGATTTTTAGGATGACGCTGGTGATCAAGAAGAGGAGGAGGAGTGTAAGGGCAGCACCAAGGATCAAATGGTGGAAATTGAAAAAGGGTAATTGTGAGGTGGAGTTCAGGGAAGAGTTAAGACAGGCACTGGGTGGCAGTGAAGAGTTACCAAATAGCTGGGTAACTACAGCAGAGCTAGTAAGGGAGCTGGCTAGAAAGGTGCTTGGTATGACATCTGGACAGAGGAAGGATGACAAGGAGACATGGTGGTGGAATGAGGAAGTACAGGAGAGTATACAGAGAAAGAGGTTGGCAAAGAAGAAGTGGGATTGTCAGAGAGATGAAGAAAGTAGACAGGAGTATAAGGAGATGAAGTGCATGGCAAAGAGAGAGGTGGTAAAGGCTAAGGATAAGGCATATGAAGAGATGTACGAAAGGTTGGACACTAAGGAGGGAGAAAAGGACCTGTGGATAGTGAATCATGACGTGCAATGGATTAGCAAGGAGGAAGTAAGGATAGCTATAAAGAGGATGAAGAATGGAACGGCTTTTGGTCCAGATGACATACCTGTGGAAGCATAGAGGTGTTTAGGTAAAATGACAGTGGAGTTTCTAACCAGATTGTTTACTGAAATCTTGGAAAGTGAGAGGATGCCTGAGGAATGGAGAAAAATTGTTTTGGTACTGATTTTTAAGAATAAAGGTGATGTGCAGAGCTGTAGTAACTACATAGGGATTAAATTGATCAGTCACAGCATGAAGTTATGGGAAAGAGTAGTGGAAGCTAGGTTAAAAAGGGACATGATGATTAGTGATCAGCAGTATGGTTTCATGTCAGGAAAGAGCACTACAGATGCAATGTTTGCTCTGAAATTGTTGATAGAGAAGTACAGAGAATGTCAGAAGGAGTTGCATTGTGTTTTTGTAGACTTAGAGAAAGCATACAACAGGGTGCCTAGAGAGAAGTTGTGGTATTGTATGAGGAAGTTGGGAGTGTCAGAGAAGTACGAGGGTAGTGTGCAATGATGAGGTCTGCAGTGGGAGTGACAGATGCATTTAATGTGGAGGTGGGATTACATCAATGATCAGCTCTGATCTTTTCTTAATTGAAATGGTGACGGATAGGTTGACAGACAAGATCAGCCAGGAGTCCCCGTGGACTATGATGTTTGCAGATGGCATTGTGATCTGTAGTGAGAGTAGGGAACAGGTGGAGGAGACCCTGGAGAGATGGAGATATGTTCTAGAGAGAAGAGGAATGAAGGTCAGCAGGACTAAGACAAAATATATGTGTGTGAATGAGAGGGAGGATAGAGGAATGGTGAGAATGCAAGGAGTAGAGGTGGTGAAGGTGGATGAGTTTAAATACTTGGGATCAATAGTTCAGAGTAATGATAAGTGTGGAACTGAGGTGAAGAAGAAGAAAGTACAGGCAGGATGGGGTGGGTGGAGAAGAGTGTCAGGAGTGAATTGTGAGAGACGAGTACCAGTAAGAATGAAAGGGAAGGTCTACAAGAGGAAATTGAGACTAGCTATGTTATATTGGTTAGAGAAAGTGGCATTGACAAAAAGGCAGGAGTGAGAGCTGAATGTGGCAGAGTTAAAGATGTTAAGATTTGCACTGGGTGTGATGAGGGTGGACAGGATTAGGAATAAGTATATTAGAGGGTCAGCCCAGGTTGGAAGGTTTGGAGACAAAGCCAGCTAAGGATGAAGCTACCAGGTAACAGGAAAAGAGGAAGGCCTAAGATAAGGTATATGGATGTGGTGAGAGAGGACATGCAGGTGGTTGGTGTGACAGAGCAAGATGCAGAGGACAGGAAGAAATGGAAACAGATGATCCACTGTGGCCACGCCTAATGGGAACAGCCGAAAGATGATATATATATATATATATATATATATATATATATATATATATATATATATATATATATATATATATACATACACATACACCTCAACTCAAGGTCCAGCACAAATAATTCTTCCACATGAACAATAAAAAATAAAAAAGGAAGTGTCCCAGCATCACACTGATGATGCCAGTGGGCGAAACCGGTATGTGTTTTGATTACTTTTTTCACTAAATATTGCTGGGACACTTCCATGTACATCCTATTTTTGTTGCATACTTCTAATTAAAGAAGTTTTACACATTTCAACTGCTGGAGTATTTTTTATTTTTTATTGTTCATGCTGAAGAATTATTTGTGCTGGACCTTGAGTTGAGGTGTATTTGGTAAAGCACACACACAAAATTAAAATTAATTACATCCACATAAAAATATCAGTAAAATATACATGCAATACTCAAGGAGTAGTTTATGCTGCATTGTGCTCAGAATGTAAAGTTTTTTATGTTGGAAAAACCAAGAGAAAGCTCAAAGAAAGAATGTATGAGCTTGCAAGGGACATAAAAAAATCACAACACTAATAGTGCTTTATTTAGACATACAGAAAAACATCCTACACATAGCTTTAAGTTTGTTATAATAGAAAAAGTACCCCAAGATCCCAGAGGCAGACCATGGGAAGATATTTTAGACTTCAAGGAACTTTGTTGGTAAATTAGATTGAACACACACACAAAACCTGGATTAAATGATGGTATTAGTCTAAGTAGTTATCTAAAACTGCATTCTTATGTTATATAAGATGAAGTTTTTTGCAATTATTTATAAGTATATGTTTTTTTTTCATTATATTTTTAAATCTCATTCAATATGTTTATTGTACACAGTATTTTATATTTAGGCTATTGAAAATAATGTGGTATTTTGTATTTGTAAGACATTATTTTGAGTATATTCATTGATGCTTGGATTTGACTGGATTTTTTAATCATGTGATTCGATTTTAAAAACTATTTAAACATGATTATTCAGATTGGATTTATTCTGAGGAAGTCATTTGTTATACACTGACAAAAGCACTTAATACAGTGCACTACTGCTGCAAGGTTATGGTTCTTCCTGGTTTTGGCTTTATCTTTGAGGTGTATTTGGTTTGGTCCATGCACTTTGTTTGTTTGTGCGTGCACCAGGAGTTGTTGGGTAGTCGTGTGTATATATATATATATATATATATATATATATATATATATATATATATATATATATATATATATATATATATATATATATATATATATATATATATATATATATATATATACCCATCTGTTGAAGCATATATATGAAAAAGTAGATACGTAATATAGATATAAACATATAAATATATAATGAAAAGAAAAAAAAAAAAAAAAATATATATATATATATATATATATATATATATATATATGTGTATGTATATAACGTGCAGTGCAGTCATACCTCAGAACCATCCCTCTCAATCTCTTAGTGCAAGAAACCTGTACAAAGGCTATAAAATGAGGTGAGAAAATAGGCCAGATATAGGGACCTATTTCAAATATTGCTGCTTGGAATGAAGACATGTGCTACAGCAACTGAGTGCATTTCAGCAGACAATTACTGAAGGATATAAGGATGGAAACCGAAATGTTATGTCATTATTTACTGATATAAATCCTTGGATCATCACAGTGATTTACCAGACAAATACAAATAAATTGTGGAACAGAATAAAAGTATGGGCCAAACATCTGGACATTCTGTAAAAGTACTTGCAGTGGAGAGAGCCCATTAGTACAATGAATTTGGATCAAGCCTGACAAAGTGGGGGACAAAGTAATAAAAATAGGGACATATCCAAAATACATGAGTAGATAACCTGAGAAAGTTGATGTAGTAACACTGTATGTCCTAACATATTTTGACTGAAATATCACAAGTCCGGGACTCAATTGTTTCTCATTAGTTAGTGACCTCAATCCCCACATTGTACGACTGATGTGTCAGGAATACACAACTGTTATGGGGACCAGAACAAAGATATTGGCCAGACAACTGGACATCCTATGACTATGTAGATATAACACAACATTAGGGAAACTACACTAAGCTACCAAGCGATGTCCAAACTACAATCAGACTGACATAACACTACCCAAATCCAGCTCTGGGGCTGTACACATGCATTTGCAAATATAACAGGCACTACAGAGATGTAACACTAGTGGGAAACAAACACTGGCGTGAAAGTGCAAATCCACAACAAATTGCACCACAGTCACAGCGACATACCAGTAAGCAAACTGAACACTACAGTATAATGACTGTGTCAGCCACAATATCCTGCTTGCCAATCACACGTTACCCCTACATATACTGCCCCATGTCACAGTGTAATGGGAATCATGAGGTGTTTCAGGACATGTGACGGTCTGCCCGTACAAACATATACAGGTGACAGAGAACTAGAAACCAGAGCAGCATGCACAGTCAGATAGAATGGGCCCATGACACTCACATGTACCCTCGTTCCTACACAGCCCATATAACATGTACACACTACACTGCTACACAATCCTGACAGTCTACCAATGGCCAGACATACACAGACTTCTCAAATGTATAGTTTCCTACAGAATGTATAGCCAAGGGATATATATATATATATATATATATATATATATATATATATATATATATATATAGCTGCTTCCTTGTTACGTGTCTGGAGGTGTATGACATCACTGGGATGGGAGCAGGAATGAAGGAAATAAATAATGATACTACATACCTCTGAACCTCTTAGTGCATGACATCTGGACAAAGCCTGACATAATTGGGGGACAGAGGTCCAAACACAGGGGTATATTGGACATATTGCTGCTATACATTTAGACAGTTGCTGATCTTACCAGGCTTGTTGTAACATATCTTTTTTGAGGGATATGAAGTCAGTAACACCAGTGGATGTTAAGATTTACTGACTGCATTTCCTAGAGTATCCTACTGATTAGCCAAGGACAACAACTTTCTGGGGAACAGACCAAACATATGAGCCATTTATCTGGACAGTGTCTAGGCCTCTAGACA
Source organism: Protopterus annectens (assembly GCF_019279795.1). Taxonomy (NCBI): domain Eukaryota; kingdom Metazoa; phylum Chordata; order Ceratodontiformes; family Protopteridae; genus Protopterus; species Protopterus annectens. Next base: position 534,606,261 of record NC_056735.1, read on the forward strand.
GTGTAAAGGTATGATGGCAGTCATGAGATAGAATGGAAATCCCCTGACAGCTGCCAAACATGTCACCCAAAACCTTATGAAGAACAGTAAGACCAACACGACACTCTCCCACATCAGCTCTGGGCAATTACCCATGTTCAAATATAGCATGCACTACAAGGATGGAACATTAATGAAAAGCAGATAGTGGTGCAAAAATGTCCACCCAAAAACATTTGCACCACGGTCACAGCAACATACCAGTACCCGAAATGAACTCTAGAGTAGAACGACTGTCTGAACAAACATATCCGGATTGTCAGTCACACACTACATTGACATATACTGGCCAATATCACAGTGTACTGGGAATCCTGAGGTGTTACAGGACATTTCACAGTCTGCCCCTATAAGCATATAGACCTGATAGACCACCAGCTGCCATAGCAGCATGCACAGTCAGGTAGGTAAAGGATGTATGGCACTCACATCTGCTACTCTCCCTACCCGGCCCAAGAAACATCTATACTCAACACTGTTGCACAATCTTTGCAGTCTGTTCACAATGGGCAGACATATATAACTGTCATATGTACAGATTTCCACAGAATTTCCCAGTGTGGAACCATAATCCTGGATACTGCAGCATACCATGGCCAGGAGTCTGCTAGGTCATTGGGATGGTAACTGGAGTGCAGTCGATAATTAATGATATACCATACTTCTGCACCTCGTAGGGCAGGACATCTGGACAACGCATGACATACTTGGGGGACAGGGGACCGGAAAGAGGGACCTATCACACATAACTGTGTTACAAACTGAAACAGTAGCTGGTGTTACACATGTTGTTGTAACATAACATCCCTGAAGGCTATGATGTCTGGAACCCAAATGGATGTCAACAGTTAGTGACTACAATCCCGACATTATCCTACTGACCCCACAAAAACAGACGTTGTTCGAAGAACAGACCAAATATAACAGGGAAACCTCTGGCCAGTCTGTGGACAACATTCCAGTTGAGAAGTATGTCAGAGGCATATCACTGTCAGATGTCAGGTCACTCAGTAAATGCATGTCCAAACAAACCCTGTCAATCTAGCAATTCTCCGTGTGTATAACACCACTAATGACATACAATCTGTACCCAGTTCTGGATCTTTGTCCCCCATGTTGTTGGTCTGCCTCCACATGTCCTGTCCCCACCTACTGTCTGTGAATCTGTAGCCCCCACACCTCCGTAATGTCCCCTGCACAGGCAAGAAAAAGGGCCAAGGCCCACATGAAGGAATTCCCCTATGTTGGAACTAGCAGCAGTGTCCAGGCCCACACCACAATACTATGTGGGCACCTACATAGCTGTATGGCATCAGTAATACCTGACAGGACAACATCAACCCCCTCAAGGTAGGCTGAATTCCTGTGGTGGACAGCAGCAATACACCAGTACCATCATAGGTGGAAATAATCGCAGGACAGGCCAAGAAGGAATAGGTGCCAAATTGGAAATCATGTCACCTTATTCTGCACAAGCAAATAAGGTCACAGGTGATGTACCCTAAGACTGTCTTTGAGGGCAAATTGGATATATCCACTAAGGCAAATCACTAGGCCTTCCAGACATGTGTCTGCAATTCCATAGGCAATACACATATCTGCTCTGTAGTGGTGGTCAGTAACATCACATACCCATATGTCATAGAAATAGGCAACCACCTGCAGACAGGTGAAGTGTAAACATCATCCCCCTGTCCCCCATAGGTACACATGTGCATGTACAGCACCTGCCACCCTCCCCTCATGATCAGGAAGCAGGTCTGTAATGCCCTCTCAAATGCAACACATAGAGGTCTCCATAGGCTTGATACCATTCCTGGTTGCAACCTACATGAACACAGGCATGGGCTCTCAGACCCATTCTGCAGTGTAGTCAACCACAGCCTGAGCACTGGCGTCATACCATCTCTACAGAGGACAGACAGAAAGTTGATAGAAAACAGGTTATCCATTAGCATGAGAGTTCTGAAGGATACAAGTCTGAAACTGAAATGCATGCCATTATGTCATGACAACAGTCTTTAATGACATGGCCAAAAACTTCAGTACTCTCCATTTAATAAAATAATATGATATTAATATCCAGTAGAAGATAAATAAAAATATACAGTTCAAATCCCCCGACCAAGACAGTGTAGTGGTCAGATTTCCAGCTTTGCATGCAGGTGTACATTTTGTACTACAACAGACAATCCAATTTTACATGGCAAAGCAGTGTTAAAAGGACTATTTTCATATTACACTATGTGCTGGTGTAGCTGGTATAAAATGGAAGTGTGAGTGCATACAACATGTGAAACCACTCATGTATACATGTGTCTCATACAGTGTAGTTACACTCCTTGCTACTGTAATGAAATCACTTAGAGTCATGTCATGTAATGGAAATCATATACACTTATTAAACAAAGTCATTAGTGTGATATTTTATAAGAATGAATTATGAGCAATGTTTAGCATTGCTCAAATGTGAATGCTAAGCAGCAGGTAGCTCAGCTAAGTGGATTTGCACACTGGTAAGCGTCACTTAGTGAAACCGACACAGATTAAGCATCTGTAGTTTTAACCTTGTGTTGGCATCACTTATCATCATGCATAACCCTGCACAAATCTGCTTACAACTGCTTAAAACTGCTTTAATCACTCTTTTTCTCAGCCACTTTTCTGTCTAGCAACAAAATAATCAGCTCCACTATGTCTCGAACCAAGGGCCCTGTATACCATAGTCAGAGCAATGTACCACTACATCATTTGAGTCATAAGGATTGATGATGCTTTTTCAAACATAGCATGCAGTAGAGTCATTCAACAGTAGGGAAAAGATTACATAGAATCAGTCAGGTTTTGTATTTATACATATACACATGTATATATGTATGGAAATACATATATATGGAAAAATATATACATAATATAAATAGAGATATACATATAAAAAAAAATATATATATATATATATATATATATATATATATATATATATATATATATATATATATATATATATTTATATACATATAGTTTCATAGGTTCATAGGTTCATACTAGGCTATCTGCCCTAGGGCATTTATAAGCCTAGCCAGAGTGTGTTTGGCTTTCACCACCCATTTTAAATTAGTTTTGCTATGCCCTTTTTCGAGGTTAGTATACTGTGCTTCTGTCTAACAGTGACACAGAAGTGATACCCGGGGTAAACCTATGATCGCCCATCCACTCATCAAGATTCCTCTTGAAGAGAGTCAATAAGGGAGTCTGCCTGACCTGGACTGGGATTTTATTCCAGAGTGAAGGGAGCCTCTGGGTTATGAATCTGTCCCTCCAGCATGTCCTATTTATTTCAGTGCTGAGGTTCAAGTCTCTCGAGCGCGTGGCTCAATGGGATTTGGATTTTCTGAGGTGAAGAATGTCCATTAATTCTGGGTTGGACATTGCTTTATACATCAGGCACAGATCGCCTCTGAGCAGGCGGTATGCCACTGAGTAGAGCTGGAGTTTCTTTAACTGGGCAGCATATGGCATCTGTTTGAGCCCTTTGATCCTCTTGGTGAGGTACTTTTGGGGTCTTTCCAGTTGCTGAAGGTGTCTGGTAAGGTACATCCCAAAAGGGGCATTGTACTCAATTATGGGCCTGATGAGGGATGAGTAAAGAGGCACAATGACCTCCGCTGATCTAGATGTGAATCCCTTCATGATTAGGTGGGCTATATAAAATGTTTTTCTAACCACTTTGGCCACGTGGTTGTCAAATGAGAGATTGCTATCAACTTGGGTCCCCAGGTCCTTAATTACTTCTTCTGTACTTAATGGATTACCACCTATGTGGTAATTTGTGGGCACTCTGTTTTTGCCAAAGGGAATGACTATACACTTTTTGGCATTTAGCTTGAGGCCATGGCTTTGGCACCAGTTGTCTGTTTCTATGAGGCCCTTTTGGAGGATGCTTGTGTTGGCTGGAGAGTCGATTATGGCACCCAGTTTGCAGTCATCTGCAAACTTGGTCAGCCACAGTCCTTCCGTGTTGGCCTGTACCTCTGAGAAATATATACCGAACAAGAGAGGTCCCAGGACTGAGCCTTGTGGGATGCCACTTGTAACTGGTTTGGAGTCTGACATGGCTCCAACAATTCTAACCATGTGGGTTCTGTCCTTGAGCCAGTTTGCAACCCATCTAGTGACATAGGGGTTTATATTTAAGCTGGTGAGCTTATCCATAATGCCCGAGTAGGGTATTGTATCGAAGACTTTTGCGAGGTCCAGGTAGGCTGTGTGGACCACCTTCCCCTCATCAATGGCCTTATTGACTGTTTCAAAGAAATTGACCAGGTTTAAGAGGCAGGATCTGTCCTTAACAAAGCCGAACTGGGTAGGAAGGATCCAGTGTCTGTAGGTCCCCAATATCTTTATTTATGAGGTCCATGATGATCCTTTCCATAGCTTTGCAGACCACGCTAGTCAGGCTTATGGGGTGATAGTTTCCAGGATCCGTTGAGGCACCACCTTTGTGGAGAGGGACCACTGTTGCTGTACGCCACTTTTTGGGTACATATCCTGTAGTAAGGCTGAGATTGAACAGTAGTTTTATGTTTGGGTTTAGCTCTTCTTGGAGTTCATGTAGGATGCAGCCCGGGACACCATCTGGTCCCATTGATGCTGTGTTTTGCTTTGGAGAGGCGGCTCTTACCTGAGCATCTGAGATGTCAGGGGGCAGCAATCTGCTGGGATAGATATTTGCCCTTTTGGTGGGGGGGGGGAGTTTGCACTGAACCTGTCAGCTAGGATGTTGGCAATGTCTGTGGGTTCGGTGTATTTTTGTCATTTTGGACTAATTCTGAGCATATCTGGGAATTCCCACCCAGGTTCCTAACATAACTAAAGAAGGCCTTGTGATTATCCTTAGTGTCCTGTGCAATTTTTCTCTCGAAGCTGGCCTTAGATGATTTTATGAGTGCCCATAGTTTTTTGCTAATACTGATCAGAGATGCCTTCCCTTTTTGGGATTTTGCTCTATCATGTAGTAGCTTCCTCCTTCTATTGTATAGTTTGTTTATGGCTGGGGTCCACCAGACAGGACATCTGCCTTTGGAGGATCGGGTCTTGGTTTTATTTGGGATTGCATGATCCATGCATTCCTGAAGGTGTTCATAGAATGCGTTTATAAAGGATTCTGCGGTCTGGGCTGTATTTTCACCAGGCCCGGGGGCTTTGAAGGATTCCACCTCGGTTTTGTGGAGTGTGAATTTTGCTTTAGAGAAGTTTTTCACTGTGGTTTTCTGGGCAGGGGGTGGGGTCGGGATGTGAATATCCAGTGAGATTAGTTTATGGTCTGATCTTACCAAGTGAGGGATACACTTCTGGTCTGGAGCATAGAGTCCCCATGTTGGTGATGATCAGGTCCAGTATGTTTTCCCCTCTTGTAGGAGTGGTAACAAGTTGTTCCATAGCATTTGAGTTTATAAATTCTAGGAACCTTTGGGCTAGGGTGTTGGAGCTAGAGTAATGCTCCCAGTCTATGTTTGGGTAGTTGAAGTCGCCGAATATAATGGTGTTTGGAGAGACCTTCATATTTTCCAGTGTTCTCAGGAAGGCTGAGTGGGGTTCCTGGGTTTGGGAGGGTGGTCTGTAGCAGGCTATAAACTGGAAGGCAGTTTTACCCACTGTTAGTTGCACATGGATAGTCTCTGATGCTTCGTGCTGTGCAACCAACCTGGAGGTGTGGGTATCTTTGATGAATATTGATACTCCCCCTCCTTTTGTGGTTCGGTCCAAGTTTTGGGGCCGAAAAGCATGGTATGAGGTATAACCTGGTAGTGCTGGGGTGCTCTAGGGAGCCTTGAACCAGGTTTCTGTTACTGCACAAATATCGATGTTTTCCATGCTAAGGAGAGTTTTGAGTGCGTGCATCTTGAGGTTTAGACTTGTGGCGTTGAGTAGCATTACTTTTAGTTTCTTATCCCTTATGATACCTATGGAGGTGGGTTTGTCTTTTGAGCCTTGCCTAAAAAAGGCACTATGGGGGTAGCAACAGCCTTTGTCAATATCCAAAAGCCCAGGGGTGACAGGTGCCAGCCGTCCCTAACGAAGCATCGTGGCTTGTCGAGCATGTCATCCCAGGCTGACAGGCATTGGATCCCCTTTGAATGACTCCAATACTTAAGCCAATTTTTGAAATTGATCATCTTGTCTACATATTGTGGCATCATTCTTGGTGAGGGTAAGATGCTACTCAAGGTCAGGGTCATACCGGCCTGGGCTACATGCTCAGAGAGCGCCTCTATGTCTCTTTCATGTAGTCCAGGGAGTGTCTCAGGTCATTCACACCAGCATGGACAATGACTGAGTCATATTTGTACTTGCCTTGGAGTGACCTGAGTGCTTGTGTTATGTGGCGGATCCTAGCACCCGACAGGCAGCTCACCGTGACCTTCTCCTTGTTCAGCCTGGTGGCCGGGACGCCAGTGTGCCTGTGATAGAGTCACCTATTACAACTGTATCAGGTGTGTTTTTAGCCTTAAGGGCTGTGACTGTTTGGCACACTGGCTTTGTGAGCTATGTGTTGCACGTGTTTTGTTTTGGGGTAGCGGTTGCTTGGGTGTCTGCTTTGGAGGTCTCTGCTGCTTAGGCAGATTTTTATTTAGAGCCTCCAAGTATGTTTTTGTGTGTTTATGTGTTTGGTTTGCTGTCGTGGTAGGTCTATGTGAGACTGGAATTGTAGTGAGTGTGGTTTCCTTCTCCTCCTGACTGGTTACGCCATAATGAGTTGAGAGAGCTTAGCCTCCAGTTTGGCTATATGGTTGCATCTTTCACATGTGTTGGAATTTGTTGGGAGGAGGAGAGGGTTGTCTGTGTACATGAGGCAGTTGTAACATTGCCTCATGATTCCCAGATTCACCAGCTGGACCGGAGAGGAGATTGACAACTGACCTTTGGACATGCTAGAATAGTATTGGGAATTCCTTTATAATTGAAAAAAAAGGCCAGTGGGGAACAAGGTACTCAAGGGGAGTTTGTGAGGGTGTAGTGCTTTTAATTTTTTTAGTGCTGACTTATATAATTGCTTTAGTGAGCAAGTGCAAGGTAACTTAAATGCAATGTGTTACAGGTAACTTAAATGCAAAAATGACAAACAGTAACTTTCTTTCAAGTGAAACAAGGAAATAAGTACAATAAGCAATGCAGGTATCACTAGGGATCCACAGAAGCACTGAAAAGCCGTGTTTTAGGTGGACTTAGCTTTTCAGGGAAATAACAAGCAAACAAACAACAAGCATACAAACAAAGCTAGATTCAGCAGGCCTGGATTTAGTCTATGCTACAGCAAACAAGGTGTACCAATTACAAAGAAGCAGTTCAAATATGCAGGCACTATAAGCCTTTAACCAGAAATTCCCAACTCAGAAGGGCAGAGTCCAGCCTCTCCTCCCACAAGAGTGCAGACAACGAACCCTCTTAATGTAAAATAACTGGCCTGAAGCCCAAGAGCTTAAACCAGAACTAATACACTTTTAGAATAACAGACACTGAGTCCTCAATCAGCAGTTCCCAACTTAGGATGTAAGCTACCTGTCCTGCCACCACAGTGCAGGCCACAAACCTTCCTAATGTAAACAACTGGTCTGAAGCCCTAGCTACACTTTAATCAAGTTACTACCAAGCATATATATATATATATATATATATATATATATATATATATATATATAAATATTTATATATTTATATATATATATATATATATATATATATATATATATATATATATATATATTTATATATATATATATATATATATATATATATATATATATATATGTATATATATATATATATATATATATATATATATATATATATATATATATATATATATATATATATATATATATATATATATATATATATATATATATATATATACATATATATATATATATATATATATATATATATATATATATATATATATATATATACATATATGCTCATAACATGTAGTGGAGTCATACCTCAGAACCATACCTCTCAACCTCTTAGTGCAAGAAATCTAGCCAAAGGCTGTCCAAATGGGGGGACAATGAGCCAAAACTAGGGATACATTTTAAATATTGTTCTTATAAATGTAGAATGTTGCCAGCATGACAGGGTTTGTTTCAGCATACATGTTCTGAAGGATGTGAGTTCTGAAACTGAAATTTATTCATCATTTACTGTCAGCAATCCTCAGATCATCACAGTGATTTACCAGGGATATAATAAAAATGAATCCATGGAACAGACCAGAAATATGAGCAATAAACATGGACATACTGCAACAATTTGGACAGTCGAGAGGTAGGCTCAGGACCCTTAGTGCAATTATTCTGGACAAAGCCTGACAAAGTATGGGGAGAAATCCATGAAAATAGGGGCATATCTGAAATAATGGAGTAGATAAGCTGACGCGGTTGCTGCAGTAACACCCTCATGTCTGTTCTAACATATATTTACTGAAATAGCATGTCCAACACTCAGTTACTTCTCACTAGTTAGTGACTGAAATCCTTACATCATCCCACTGATGTGTCAGAAATACACAACACTTATGGGGGACAGACAACAGTACATCCTACAAATATCTGGACATAACATCACATTAGGGAAACTACACTCAGCTGCCAAGCATGTCAACAAGTACTGTCCAAGCTACAGTCAGACTAACACAACACTAACCCAAATCCGCTATGGGGAATTACACATGTATCGGCAAATATATCAGGCACTACAGGGATGTAACAGCACTGAAACACAGACACCAGTATGAAAGTGCATACCCACAATCAATTCCACCACAGTCACAGTGACATACCCTTAAACCAAAGGAACAGTACAGTATAAGGACTGTGTGAACAAAAACATCTCAACATGTTTGCCACACATACACTACCCTACATATACTGGCCCAATTCACAGTGTAGTATGACACCTGAACGTGGTATGGGACAAGTCTCAGTCTTCCCCTACAAACATATACAGCTGATAGACCACCAGAAACAGGAGCAGCATGCACAGGCAGATAGAAAAGGAGCCATAACACATACAGCTACCCCCCTCCCTACACAGAACAAATAACATTGACATACTACACTGCTACACAGTCCTGACAGTCTGTCAACAACCGCCAGAAATACGCAGACCTTTCAACTGCTCATAGTCCCATTGAATGTCCAGGCTTTGTCTCATATATAAGGACTCTTACACATAACATGTCTGGCAATCTGATACATCACTGTGATGGTATCAGGAATGGAGGCACTAAATAATGATTTACCCTACCTATCACCCTCTTACTGCATGACATCTGGACAAAGTCTGACATACTTGGGGGACAGAAGCCCAAAACAGGGTTATATGTGAAATATTGCCGTCATCAACTGAGACAGTTGCTGGTGTAACAGGGTTTGTTGTAACATATCTTTTCTGAGGGATATGAAGTCAGAAACACAAATGGATAATACCATTTACTGACTGCAATCTCCACAGTTTGCTACTTATCTTCCAAAGACAAATATATGTCTGAGGAATGCACCAAACATGAGAGTCCAAAATCTGGCCATTCTACAGATAGCCCTACAGTTGAGAATTATGTCAACCACATAAAACTGTTAGACTTAAAATCAAGCAGAAAAGCCATGTCCACACAAACTCTGTTAAACTAGCATAACTCAACTGTCTAACAGCAATACTTACATTCTGTCCTTATGTCTGGAACATTCTCCCCCAGTTTGTTGGGCTGTCTCCACAGATACTATTATAAGAGGTATTTCCAACTACCTTCTGTGATGCTGTTGTTCACACACCTCCATGAAGTTCTCCTCACAGGCAAGGAAATGGTGCAATGCCCACATGAAGTGATCAATTATAGGAGTGTGTTGTCATGCCATTAGCTATAGGAATAACACCACAGCTGTTCTACATGCAATTAGCAAGTGGGGGACACCAGTTGGTGCACAGGCAATCAGCTGCTCATGAGCATTACCTACAAAAGGCAAGCTGCTGCTTATGCAAAACAGATTTATACCCTACATCTGGGAGAGAGAGAGAGAGAGAGAGACTCACACAGACTAAGAAACAGGCTACACATAGTGGAATAAAACCTGGAAAAAAAGTATGTCAAACAAGTCAGAATGTAATAGAATGCAGTAGGGTGTATGTAATAATGGGAAATAGGAAGTACAACAAATGTGTCTCAACAGGACTTGCTGTACTGATATATTGCTGACCAGAACCTATGGCATAGCAACTGGGTCTGTCTGCAGTGACACAGATCACAGCTCAGGTTCCTGAGTCACCCCAGGAAAGGATGACTCACATATGACTACTACTGGACTGTGTATTGAACAATACTGACTCTGTGACACTGTTAGGCCAGCTACTGGGATGTTGTAGATATCCATATGTTAATTGTGAATACAACTATGATATACATGTCAGTCACAGAAATGTGAGAGACCAATACAAGGTATTTACATAGTGAAATACTGTTGCAGATGTATGTGTTGAACTGCATGTGATATACTGAGCTCATAACATTCAACTGTCCAGTGGTATGCACACTGGCCATATGTGTGCCTCATATTTGTAGTCATTTACTCATAGAGTTGTGTTATGTCTGGCAAATCATTGGCAAACTGTGAAGACTGACATTACAACAGCTCCTTCTCTTTCTTTTGGCTGTTCCCATTAGGGGTCGCCACAGCAGATCATCTGTATCCATTTCCTCCTGTTCTCTGCATCTTGCTCTGTCACACCAACCACCTGCTTGTCCTCTACCAACACATCCATACACCTTACCTTAGGCCTTCCTCTTTTCCTTTTACCTGACAGCTTTATCCTTACCATCCTTTTCCCAATATATGCAGCATCTCTCCTCAGCACATGTACAAACCAACATAATCCCGCTTCTCTCTGGCTTGGTCTCCAAACCGTTCAACCTGGGCAGACCCTCTAACATACATATCCCTAATCCTGTCTACTCCAATCACATCCAGTGCAAATCTTAACATCTTTAACTCTGCCACGTCCAGCTCTGACTCTTGACTTTTTGTCAGTGCCACTGTCTCCAACCCATATAACATAGCTGGTCTCACTACCATCTTGTAGACCTTCAATCTCACTCTTAATGGTACTCCTCTGTCACAAATCACTTCATACACTCTTCTCCACTCTCCCCATCCTGCCTGTACTCTCTTCTTCACCTCTTCCTGATATGCATCATTACTCTGAACTGATGTTCCCAAGTATTTAAACTCAAGCACCTTTGCAAACTCTACTCTCTACATCCTCACAATTCCTCTATCCTTCCTCCCACTCACACACATATATTCTGTCTTAGTCCTGCTGACCATCATTCCTCCCCACTCTAGAGCATATCCCCACCTCTCCAGGGTCTCCTTAACTTGTTCCCTAGTCTCACTACAGACCACAATGTTATCTGCAAACATCACAGACAACGGGGACTCCTGGCTGATGTTGTCTGTCAACCTGTCCATCACCACTGCAAATAAGAAAGGGCTCAGAGCTAAACCCTGATGTAATCCCACCTCCACCATAAATGCACCTGTCACTCCCACCACAGAACTCACCACTGTCACACTACCCTTGTACATATCCTGTAGCACTCTTACAGATTCCTTCACCACTCCTGACTTCCTCATACAATGCCACAACTCCTCTGTAGGCACCCTGTCATATGTTTTCTCCAAGTCCACAAAGACACAATGCAACTCCTTCTAACCTTCTCCATACTTCTCCGCCAACACTCTCAGAGCAAACATTACATCTGTACTGCACTTTCCTGGCATGAAACCATACTACTGATCACTAATCCTCACCTCCCTTCTTAACCTAGCTTCCACTACTCTTTCCCCTAACTTCATGCTGTGACTGATTAATGTTATACCTCTGTAGTTACTACAGCTTCACACATCACACTTATTCTTATAATTGGTAATTGACCACTTTTTCTCAACCCCTCACACATCCTCTCACTTTCCAAGATTACATTAAATAATCTGGCTAAAAAGACCACTTTCATTTCCCCTAAAGACCTCCGTGCTTCCACAGGTATGTCATCTGGACTAACAGCCTTTACATTCTTAATCCTCTCCATAGCTATCCTTACTTCCTCTTTGCTAATCTGTTGCACTTCCTGATTCACCATACCCACATCATCCAACCTATCCTCTCTCCCATTCTCTTCATTCAACAGCCCCTCAAAGTACTCTTTCCATGTGCTCAAAACACTCTCCTCGCTTGTGAGTACATTTCCCTCATTATCCTTTATTACCCTTATCTGCTACACAACCTTCCTAGCTCAGTCCCTCTGTGTAGCCAATTGGTACAGGTCCTATTCTCCATCCTTAGTGTCCAACCTTTCATACAACCCTTCAAAAGCCTCATCCTTAGCCTTTGCCACCTCTCTCTTTGCCATGCATCCCATCTCCTTATACTTCTGTTTCCTTTCTTCATCTCTTTGACAATCCCACTTCTTTGCCAACCTATTTCACTGTTTACTCCCCTGTACTTCCTCATTCACCACCATGTCCCCTTGCCCTCCTTCCTCTGTCCAGATGTCACACCAAGCACATTTCTAGTTGTCTCTCTTACTAGCTGTGCTGTAGTTACCCAGATATTCAGTAACTCTTCACTGCCACCCACTGTCTGTCTTAACTCTTCCCTGAACTCAACCTCACAATCACCCTTTTTCAGTTTCCACCATTTGATCCTCGGTGCTGCCCTCACACTCCTCCTCCTCCTTCTTGATCAAGAATGTCATCCCACAGACCTACATTCCATGCTGCCTAACTACACTTTCCCCTGTCACCAATTTACATTCTCCAATCTCCTTCAATCAGGCCATCCTGCATAGAAGATAATCTGCCTGTGTGCATCTTCCTCCACTCTTGCATGTCACCCTATGCTCCTCTGTCTTGTTAAAATATGTATAAACTACAGCCATGCCCATCCTTTTTGCAAACCCCACCACCATCTCAGCTTCTGCATTCCTTTGCTTAACATCATACCAACCCATCACTTCAGCATCCCTTCTGTTTCCTTCAACAACATGCCCATGGACAGCTGCTCCAATCACTACTCTCTCTTACTCCTGGGTACAGTCATCACCACTTCATTCAACTCAATCAAAGATTTTTCTGTCTCATGCATCACATACACAACTAGTGGAGAATGTGCACTAACAACAGTCATCATTACACCATCAATGTCCAGCTTCATTAATAGCACTCTATCCAACACTCTTTTCACCTCCAAAAACACACCCTTGCCATACTCTTCCATCAGGATAACCCCTACATCATTTATTTTCCCATCCACACCATGACATAAATATTTGGACCTGACTCTGCTACACCTAGCCTTACACCCTGTCCATCTGATCTCTTGCACACACAATATATCAACCTTCCTTCTGTCCATCATATCAGTTAGCTCTGTCCCTATACCAGTCATACTGCCAACATTAAAAGTGCCTACCCTCACTAACACACTCCTAGTCTTTCTCCTCTCTTCCTGTCATATGAGCATTGGACATCCTCCAGGGTATGTCTGTGAATGCAAAGGCTACTGTGCTATCAAATGACTTAAGTGTGTATAGCAATATTAAGAAAGTGTCACTAATTTAGACCCATTGCCCCCCCCCCATGTATGTGTGGTGTACTCCAGATGCCCTGCCCTAACAGGTTAACAGGAATGACTCAGCAGCAAGAGTATAAACACAGTGTGCCATACTGACATAGAACAGAAATGTATATCAGGTATTACCTGTGCACATCTATGCATGAGTAGGTGTACCTGGCTGCCTCATAAAACAGACATGGGATGCAAAATGTCAGGTAAATAAGCTGTACATGTTGTGCACGTGTGTCATCTCAGTTTCTGTGCATCCAACAGAGTTAGATTTCTACAGCTACTGTTTGTTTCATTGCCCTGCCACAGACATGGGTACTAGAATAAGCATGATTATCAGGTTGAAATTTCAGAGCTGTCCAACCATGTTATGACCTTGTCTCCATGCCTACTACAAAGAGCAGTATGACCAATGACATAGCTGCATGGACTCAGCAATACCCTACCTGTAAAACATGTCTTCAGAAAAGTAGAGCAATCCCCTTTGCTGGACAGCAGCAATATAGAAACTACATAATTGGTCACTATGTCATCTGTATACCTGCACACCAGAGTAGGAGCAGGCACCAACTTTGCAGCGAGTCAATCTTTGTCTGAACGAGCATATAAGGTCTGACATGGATTACTGTAAGGCTGCCTATGAGTACAAATTGGACACATCTACCAAGGGCAGTCACAAGGCCATTTTCACATTATCTGCAATCTCAGAGGTGACAATACAGCCCACCATGTAATGTTGGTCAATCACACCACATACACACATACACACACACACACACACACACACACACACACACCATAGCTATGGACAACCTGCTGCAGACAGGTTTAGGCCAAACACCACCCCCCCTGACGCACCATCTGTGTAGGTGGATATGCACAGCACCTGCACCCCTCCCCTCATCATCAGGGAGCAGGTGCATACTGCCTAATCAATGTCAAGAAAAGCAAGTCTCCATAGGACCTGAGAACATTCTTGTCTGCATCCTAAATTGACAAAGGCATATGATTCCAGCTCCATTAGACAATGTATGCAAACAAAGCCTAAGCACCACTGACATCCCATCTGCAAGGAAGATGATTACTGACATTCCCCTACACAAACGTGAATGATGTATGGTGGTTTATGCAATGTAATGGCCCTCATTGGGGGGAACATGACACATCAGGACCAGGAGTGCAAAGCAGGTGCGTACTGTGCTGATAGATGACAGGGGTGTGATGTGGTTGTAAGTGTTGGCTAATGATAGGAAATATTGATGTACTGGCTCTGTAAATAACTCTGGGCAATGTCTGAGGTCCTGTGATGTGTTTCCCTGTTTATGTCTTTCAGGTGCCATGCAGCATCAGCCGATGTAAACTGCTGAGGAAAATGCAGCCATTACAGAGGAAATACTACAACACCATGTGGTACTGTTTGGCTGGGGCTGACAAAATCTGTTAGAGCAGACTGCCCTGTGGGACGACCTTGTCCAGAGAGTGAACACCTTGGGCAACCATAGCAGCACATATGATCAGGTCAGGTATCAGGCAACTGACCTGATACGTCATGCCGGACAAAGGGCTGCTGCTGTGGCCAGGGAACATTTCGCCACAGGTAGTGGTCCTGTTAATCAGGCCCCACTTACACCAACAGAAGAGCTCCTTGTCAACCTTGGGGTAGCTCCCACACAACAAACAACACATGAAACACCAGTCGTGGAGGTGGGAGCGTACAGGTAAGGCCACAGTGCACATCAATTTAAGCATGTAGCAGTCATACTGTCTTCAATATAGTATCTAGATGCATAAGTCAATTCAAAATGCATTTGTAGGTGGGGTTTAGTAATGCATACAAGTGCACATTTATGCTGAGGGACAGCAAATTGTGTACTATAATAGTTGGTGCTGTACCTGTGCAGACACGTAGCATTCATCTTATACCAATGCCAAATGTGAGTCTGCTGACAATACCTCTCCTCCACAACAACAATATACGTACCTCTGGTCTGCATGTGGGACAGCAGCCTGAGGCTGGTGAGTATGGGATTTTCCTGTTGTGGCTCAACAGTACCCCAGGAATATTAAGGTCATGCAAGTGACCATACACACAACTGTTACTCTCAGCTATTTTGCAATATCTGTATGTTTACTTGTGGTGGGGTGAACTGCATTGCATCACAGTGGTCATTTGCAGGAGATGTCACATATCTGTAGCATACCTCACAACTTGTGATTGTAGGAAATTTGGACAAAGACTGACAAAATGGGGGAATAAATGCCGCAAACTAGGAACACATTTTATAAAGTAGTGTTATACAGTGCATATAAATGGTGTAAGCACACCTGTTAGAATGCCAGGTATTTGTGAAATACAAAAAGGAGAGCACAATAACACATTTCTGAACCCTTCCAACCTTTCATGTGACCTATAACCTGTACAATCCAATTGTAAAACAAACACATCTGGTAGCGGAACAATTATGACACATACAAAACTTATAAGAAGCTAGATGCAAAGGTGCACAGCTGAAGCTAATACTGTGTTGAAGCAGCTTTCAATATTATTACAACATTACATCTTCTTGGGTACACACCTGCCATCAATTACAGAGACTCTTTGATTAACAGCAAATAATGGTCAGCTGTCCTAACAGGATCATCATAAATTTACTCAGTTGCCTGCTACAGCAGCAGCCACAGTACAAAGCAGCAAATAGATCTCATATCTGAAAGGTATCAGCCCAGAGTAAGGTACACACGTTTCCACAGCATTGCATATACCATGGAACACAGTGAAGAGAGTCTTCACATGATGGTGGAAATACAGGGCAACAGTGACATTACAAAGAACTGGACATCCCTCCAATGTGTGGAAAAGACAAGACCCATACTGGTCAGGGAGGCTGCCTGGAGACCTACAGCAACACTACTGGAGTTGCAGGAATCACTGTCAAGTACCGGTTGTGTACTACATGTGACAACAATCTCCCATATTCTCCACATGTCTGGCCTATGGGGTAGGTTTGGAAGATGGAAGCCTTCTCACACGCAGAACAACATCCATGTCTGGTGGATTTCTCAAGAAAAATACATCAGGTCTCCCAATAGCATGAGGGGAAATGTGTTATGGTGTAATGAGACCAAGGTTGCACTTTTTGGCCACAATGCCAAAAGGTTTGTTTGGCGCAAGAACAACACCATGCATCACCAAATGAATACCGCCCCATGGTAAAGCATGGTGATGGCAGTGTCCTGCTTTGGGGTTGCTGTTCATAAGCTGGAAGTGGGCCCATAGCCAAGGTGGAGGGGATTAAGAACAGTTCAAAATACCAGTCTTTTTTTGGCCCCAAATCATCATATGTCTGCTAGAAAGCTGTGGATTGAGAGGACTTACACCTTTCCACACAGCACTGACCCATACCATACATCAAAATCCATACAATAATGCCTTCACCAAAAGACAATCAATGTTTTGGAAGTGTCCAGCCACAATCCACACGTACATCCAGTAGAGAATCTGTGGGGTGCCCCGATGAGGCCTGTGCAGAAGTGATGCCCTCGCATCTGACTAAGTCAAGATATGTCATGCTGATACACACCTTCCCAAGAGGACTGACTGCTGTTATGAAATCAAAAGGTGCTTTAACAAAGTACTAGTTTAACAGTATGCACAGTCATGCAACCAGCCTAGTGTACATATTTCAACTTCTACATATTACCCCTAACTGATGTGTTTGTTTTTCAATTGGATTGCACAGGTTATAGGTCACATTAAAGTTGGGAAATGTTATCACATGACTTCTGTGGTCTCATGTTATATATCGGACAAACCTGGCATGTTAACAGGGGTGTCTACACTTATAATGTCCAAAGTAAGCTTAGACGGTTGCTAGTGTAACTGGTTCTGTTGTAACATACCTGTATTGCAGGTTTTGAAGTGTGAGATTCAAAATAGGTCATTAAATATTGACACCAGACCTCATATCATCCCAGTAATGTGTCAGACAAATACAGGATTTATGACGAACAAACCAGAAATATGAGCCACACATGTAGATATTCAGTGACACTCTGCACAGTTAAGAGGTGTGTTCTGTAGGAGTTGCCACTGTGCTAAGGTGAACAGCAAGTATGTGTACATGGGTGTAGTGTGTACTACTTGAAGGCCCATCACCTTCTAACGCTACTCACATATCACAGAGATGTATATAAGTTGTAACAGGAAGTGAAAAGGGCTGCACTACATGATGTTGAGGTCCTGTCCAGGGTGTGTATGTAGTGGTCTGACTGTATTGTGAATGGCACCAGTTGGCTATTGTGAGGTCTGTATAATGCCTGTCTGCCACCTCACCTGAATATATGTGTGTGTGTGTGTGTGTGTGTGTGTGTGTGTGTGTGTGTGTGTGTGTGTGTGTGTGTGTGTGTGTGTAAATAATGATGGTCATATTCAGGCACAGTTGGTGTTGTCAGAGGCTGAATCTGTGCCATAAGTTGGCATCCCACACTCATCCACAATGTCTCCACACACAGTCACAATGCCCACACATGCCCCATCCCCAGCAGCCGCAGATGATGGACAGTTGGCAGGTGGTGGCATGGAACAGGCTAGTGTGGTGACTATGGCAGGTGTGAATGTAGACACTGTCCATAGCCAGAGTGCAGGAGAGGTCCCACACAGGCAGATGGACAGGGGTGCCCACAGGAGGGCTGCTGCTTGTCAAGTCGCTGTCACAAGTGCCACAGCAGGTGTTACCAGACACATGTTTCATGCTGTCATGAATGCAGAGGCACGTAGTGAATGCAACACCAGACATATACTCAGGGTGGTGGATGCACCTCTTCCTGGTTTATGTGTTAACATACCTGACCTTGCAGAGGCCACATGCCAAAATACTGAGGTCACAAATAGACGGTGAGGTGAGACCATGGCAATCCTCGCCCGTGGCATGTCTGTGCTCGAACGTATGGTGGGAGACGGGTGTCGGCCATGTGGATGTAGGTCAGCACCAACATCAGCTGAGAGTCTACAGGGCCAAGGCGAGCACCTTCACACTACTGTAGTGGCAGTAGCACCAGCACTAATGAAGGGAGGTTGTTATACACATTACAGTGGAGCAGGCCATGGGCATATGGTCCTGACTGGTCCCGTCAGGGACACGGATCCAGCAGACAGCAGTCACCATCAGGAAGCAGTACTGCATCTGGCCTTGGGCCTGGTGGTGCCAATGAGACACCTGGCAGGACTAGTTCATGTGTCCGTGGCCAGAGACGGTGAACTGGGCACCCTGACATGTACAGTCCACAGCTGTCCAACATACCCCTGTGTAGGGCAGCCACATGACATGATTGTGTGCATACATGCACACACACACATCTGTATTACAGGCAAGTCATCTGCAGACACACACAGGACCTCTGCACAGCTCATCTATAGGATACTCCTCCAAGCACACACACATGGATGTCGACCGTATGGCCCAGTCTAAGCCTCTGGCAAATCCACACCACACCCTGTGCATATGATGATACCTAAGCCACATCCCTGCAATCCATACCATCAATGCAGGGTCAGGCTAATATGGGTCTGATGCACCAGGTGAATATAGTACAGTGTAGCTATGTAATACTGTTTAAGGTGCTGTCTACTTGCATTTGTTATGGGTACACATATATAATGTACCTTATTAGCCATGATGCATTATTGCTGTTAGTACCACTGACTGAATGTTGTCTGACATTCTGTATTCTGTTTGTGTTCCAGGTGTCTGCATGTCTGCAGGCTGTGGCGCTGCAGACATTACCAACATGGAGTATGGCAGAGTGGAAATACACCAACAGTTTCAAAGCCAAGGTACAGATTTATATGTACGTTTACCAGGTGTGTAAGCATGCAACAGTGTGTGATGGACACTGTTGTCAGACAGAGTGACTTGGCATACATACCCCTTGTCACAGATAGGTAGCCTTCAGACATGTCACCTCAGTGTTGTGTAGTACCACAAGCTCATACATGTAGAACAGGTTATTGGAGTACTGTCAGTAAGTCTCTAACCAGCTTAGCCATTATATTGACTGCAACAAATTCACATGTCAGCACCTGTTGCCCTTGACATTTCTTTCCCATACGCTCAACTCCGGTGCAGTTGGCGAGGGAATGCATGGTACTGTGTTTGACAGGTTTGTGGTATGTATTCCTGAGTTCACAGGGTAGAACAGAGAGACAAAATAGTATATCCTTTGCAACACACAGTAAAGACTGACACAGGGGATGTGCATATAGTAACACAAGCACAGTTTTCAATGGACAGATTCATAAACCTACATATTCACTTTAATGTACTATAGTGCTACATATATATGACATGCCCCACATAGATTATATACATGAGGCATAAGCCACTACCTCTTACAACACATACTGTTGTGAATGCCTTCATGTTTGGTGAGATAACCCACCAGGAATAGCAACTGGAGTCATCTATTGCTCCTACAAGCCTGGCCAAGTGATAGGTTAGCAGATGTTGTATCAGCATGATGTTGTCAGGTATGATATATGATGCTAGCATGTGTGGCAGTACATTAACTGTGACCTATTTGGCAACAATATCCCATACATGGCCATTGTTAGGGGACACAGACCACATATAGGTTGCAAAAATCCAGACATTCTGTAGACATCTGTACAGAAAACTGCTATGGTCTATATAATGGTTTAATGTGCTGCATGTGAGGCAGATGCCATTAACACGCTATATAAAGTAATTCCATCGAGAGTTGGTTAACAGGCGTGGATAGTACACACAACAAAATGGTAGAATCCACACAGGAGATGATTCTCAACCCAAGCACGCACACACACACACACACACACACACACACACACACACACACACACATACACACACACACACACACACACACACACACACACACACACACTTCACACACACACAAACATACACACACAAACATACACACACACACTTGCCAGTACTGAGATTAGAACCCCTACCTATCTAGTTATTTCTACTATAGTGTTATGCAGTTATCAGATGTGCCATGGAGCTTATATGAATTCACCTTGTCCCAAGGTACTTCTAAGGTGAATGACATCAGCAGGCCTTGTAAAGTAGGGTGAAGGGAAGTGTACAGGGTGGTACACAACTCAAAATAGTATAACCCACAGAGGATATGATTCTCAGCACAGACACACACACACACACACACACACACACACACACACACACACACACACACACACACACACACACACAGTTGCCAGTATTGAGATTAGAACCTCTACCTATCTAGTTATTTCTACTATAGTGTTACACAGTTATCAGATGTGTCACAGAGCTTATATGAATTCACCTTGTCCCAAGGTACTTCTAAGGTGAATGATATCAGCAGGCCTTGTAAAATAGGGTGATGGGAAGTGCACAGGGTGGTACACAACTCAAAACGTTACAACCCACACAGGATATAATTCTCACACACAAATCTACTTGCCAGTATTGAGATTAGAACCCCTGACTATCTAGTGGTTTATACTATAATTTTGCACAGTTATCATATGCAATATAGAGCTTACTAGGCTGACAACAGGATAAAGGTGCTGATAAGGGGAATGGCATCAGCAGGACTGATAAAGTAGGGCACTGGGTGAGATACCTATCAAAATACTTTTTCTTACAAACATATACACTTACACACACACTTACACACCCACACACACACATTTACCAGATCTGGGATTAGAACCCCTACTTAACTAGTGATTTGTACTATAGTGTTATGCAGTTATCACACATGCTACGGAACTTACTGGGCTGACAATTGGCTATTGGTGCTGATAAGGGGAATGACATCAGCAGAACTGATAAAACAATGCACTGGGTGAGAAACTTATCAAAATACTTCTTCTTACAAAAAAAAACACACTTATACAGCAACACACACATTTTCCAGATCTGAGATTAGAATCCCTACCTAGCCAGTGACTTGTAGTATACTGTTACGCAGTTATCACATGTGCTATGGAGCTTACTGAGCTGACAACTGACCGGAGGTGCTGATAAGGGGAATAACATCAGCAGGACTGATAAAGTAGAGCACTGAGAAGTGTTGTGGATGGGAATGGCCTAAAACTGTTTCACCTACAAATAAACAAACACACACTCCCTCACTCTTGTGCACGCACACACACACACACACACACACACACACACACACACACACACACACACACAGACATGCCAGCACACACACACACACACACACACACACACACACACACACACACACACACACACACACACACACACAGTTGCCCGTATTGAGATTAGAATCCCTACCTATCTAGTTATTTGTACTATAGTGTTACACAGTTATCACATGTGCTACAGAGCTTATAGGGGTGATAGGTGTCCAATAGTACTTCTAATTTGAATGACAGTAGCAGATCTTATGAAGTAAGGCAATGTGAAGTGTACTGAGTGGAAACAGTATCCTAATACTTAGACCTATGGACACACACATGCACACGCACACAGACAGACACACACACACACACACACACACACACACACACACACACACACACACACACACACACACACACGTAGGTGATGTGATATTATAAACCCAAGCTCAGTACTGTTACACAATGGGGATCACCTTTTCTGTTGGCACGTGCAATTGTTTACAGCTGGTATGCCACTGTCCACTGGCAGGTTGTCCACATGTTTGGCTAGAGGTTTCATCCTGTCTATGTAAACTTGTGTTTTTATGGCAAGTTAGTTACATATATTTGAACAGTGATGTTACAAAATAATGACAGGCATTATTGTTTCAGACTACATAACCTTCAGACAATTTCCACTACTGCAAACCCCTCACCCTAGCAACTTTCTCAGTATGTAAGGGCAATATTTACAACACATGCTTATCATTGTGCCTTTGTTCCACGTTTATTTCTGCCCTTGTCCAGACATCTTTCTGTCAGAGGTTGGGAGTTATGGGTGTGGGTACAGTGTGCATTCTTCTGTACAGGCATGTCCATTATATGTAAAAGCAAACATAGGAAAAAATGATTATTGAGAAAAGCCACTGGCAACAGTACCAAAAAGCATTTATATTCACAAAAGCATTGGCACCTCAGCTACACACCCTTTAAGATGTCACTTATATGTGTAGTATATTCCACATAGCACTGTGACTTCCAGGTATGTCAGTGGCAGAGCAGTGTGTGTCACTGACATGCATAACAGTTGGCACTGCAGTTATCTGCACAGGACCCTGTCAAAGACAGCACTGTACCTAGGGCACTACAAGACGATTGCCAGGAGAATGTGATGGCCAGATCCAGACAGTATTAACCACACATACACATGGCTCATTGACCCCTGCATATTGTGGACAGGCAAATATTTTCATATGGATTGGTACAGCCCTGCCAATGTGTGCTATGCTATTTCCCTGCAAACGTATGTTACTGCATTTGTGTGGGTATATGGGGGGGGGCGCACACCTGTCAACTATACATATTTGCACATACTGTACTGATATTTGCTTTACATTTTGGTTCCATTTACCCAACTATTGTGCCCTGTCTTGGGACTAGAGCCATATCAGTAAAGAGCACAGGTCAGATTGTAATGGAATATATTTAAGTTTTAGACTTATTACCCTTCATAGCCTTACTGCAACTGCAGGCCCTCCTGTGCTATCATTGTGTGAGTTTGTAGGAGGATAATTCAACATTGCCACCATTTATGTGCCTTTAACAAACATTTCTCTGTGGTTTTCTATAGCTGACTTGCTGTGTGAGTGTGAGGGGTGGGAATGGGACCCCCACAATGACATCCATGCCTGTGACCTATGATCCCCCAGTTGGTTGTCCCCACACATATTCTGCAGTGGGATTTGCCACCTTGGGTACTACTGCATAGTGTGTTCAGGCCGGTTTTAGACAGACATTTCCTTGTGTCCCACATAGCTGTCAGTTGTGTGCTGTTATCTCAGTAGGCCACCCCATTCCCTTGCATGCATGCATGCAGCATTACCATAGATATGCTAGCAAAACATATTAATCCATAAATTTATTGTTAAGAAGACTGCCTTACCTTGTGCTTGTGGCAGTTGTGAGGATGGTGCCTGAAGGCCACATATGTTGGATGCACACAGTATACTGCCTATACATGATAAGTTACAGGTAATGTGATGTGTGTGTCATCCATTTTACTGTGTGTCTGCGAGTCAGAGATAGGTCAGTCCCTGGGTTCCCTACAGTATCAATGTGTGTGCTATGTGTTTCCTCTTTACCAAGGCCTGAACATATTGGGCATGCCTCCATCTGCCTATGGGAGCAGGCTTGGGGGCCTCCTCCTCTGAGTCCCTCTGTGTCTGTTGGGACCTTGGCAATGGTGCTGGGCTGTATGGCCCTTCCCCATGCTGTTCCTGCTGCAGTTGTTTCCACCGGATCAAATTGTGTAGCATGGCATATACTATGAACATGTGTGGACATGTGGCTGGATAGTACTGCAAGGCTCCAGCAGATATGTCAAAGCAGTGGAACAATGACATGAGCATCCCAAATGCATGCTCTATAATGATCCTGGTTTGTACGTGTGCCTCATTATAGTATTCTTGTGTGGGTGTGGGTGCATTTCTGATGGGTGTCATCATCCATGGCTCCAGTGCATAGCCAGCAAACCCCACCAGATGGCAGAATGGGATGTCCCCACTGGCAAATGTCTGGTACAACTGTAACAAATGCCAGATGTGTGAGTTGTGATAGCTTTTAGGACTGCTAGCACACGCATTCATGATAATGCCCTGGGCATTGCACATGATCTGGCATGTGATGGAGGGGAATCCCCTCTGGTTTATGTAGACCCTACCCTGTTCACTGTGTGGTGCTTTGATGTGGATGTGCATGCAGTCTACGGCACCCAGTACCTCTGGGTATTATGCTACATGGTGGAAGAGACACATATTGCTGGTGCTCTCCTCACAGGTGTTGGGAAAGTAAATGTGCTCACCAACATGTGGTAGCATGGCATCCAGGAGCTGGTGAAGTACCCTGGATGCGGATGCCTGCGAGACCCCCATGATGTCCCCAGTAGGTCTTTGGAAAGTACATGTAGCTAGAATTCTTAAGGCTACACATACCTTGATATCCATTGGGATGGGTACCCCTCTATAGGCTCTAGGTCTGAGTTGAGGCCGGCACAGCTCGGTGATTTGCTGAAGTATGTCTCTGTCCACTCTGTAGCACTCTACAATCTCCAGATCATGCAGCCCCTGGTAAGTTACCCTGGGTCTGAACACTCTTTTCCTCCTCCTTGGTCTGTGACAGTTGACAGCATTATCTTCCTATCCACCCTCAGCCTCTAGCACATACTGATGGATCAAAGCAAAGGCAGCCCCTAATATTTTTCCATTTAAAATTCCCCTGCATGTGTAAACCAATGGTGCCGAGTTTGTGGGAAAAAAACAGACTGTTAGATGTTTACATAGTTTATACTGTTGTGCTGCAGATGTTGCCTGTATGATTCCTTGCCTATGATGCATTCCACCTGCTAGCTATGTAATTTGTTCTTGATTGCTTTTATTCTGCTATTTTCCTTTTCTGCTTTTTTTCCCTTCCAATTTCCTCCCCTTTTAAGCTCCGAGGCTCGTCACAGAAGCACAGTCCTGCTATTTCCATTTATTTTTTAGACCCAGTTCGTGCCATGCATACATGTTTAGCTAATGTAAACATGAAGAAATAGCTCTCCCTGGATGCAAACATAGTCTTCATTTCATGGAATAAGTCAAGACAGCTTCAGACACACCCCTTTGCTTAGCTGTGCTTAGCTAAGCTTATCTATGCACCATTGCACCATATGCCGCCAATGTGCTTTCAACATGCCTGACACACCCCCTTTTTATATCTGTTGCTCCTCCTAGTCACACGACCTACACAGTTAGGTGCAGTTTGGCACTTAGAAGATTTTTGTGATTCAGTACATTTCCCTTCATTTGCATACCCCACTGCCTTACTCCATAGTTACTGCACTACCACAGATACTCTTCCCTTGACAACCACTGTTCTCTGGTAGTGTTTTGATTCTGCATACCATAGACTATAATGGCAACATGCATATTTCCCTTAAAATTTAGTTTTCACATTTTTTTTTCAATTTTCAGCACAATCCTGTTTGTTTAAATGGATGAGATCGGCCCAAGAAAAAAACTTTGATATTTATAAAAATGAAGCACTTTTCCATGCCAACGGCCATATATTAGGACATCAGCATGCCTAAAGGGTATAATACATGCTTTTTTTGGAGCTGTCATGCCTCCGTTTTGTTATGTGCAGAAATGTATTTGGTTAGTAACTGAATACATTTCTGCAACTAACACTGTTCTTGCAAGGATACCTGCCTGCTTGCTGACTCACTTATTCATCTCCTTTGCATGTTTTTCACCAGCAAATGAAGTAATTAGCATTCTGTGCTGGTTTCTGTGCAAGAACAGTGTAGACAGGCTTGTGCACGGCAAAAAGCTAGTTTACTGGATAGCTTGATGGCCATATTCCATGTAGGAGGGGCTACACTGTTGCTGCATGGAAAATATAATTTATTGAATCCCAGGGTATGTCTTGTTGATCTCACCATGTCTGATTTATGTATTATATATGGAGCATTTCTCCCGGAGCCTCCACTAAAAATGGACCTGTGTCCAGTCAGACTTTCCTAGTAAATAAATGTAAAATAAATAAAATAAATAAACTGCATAACTTGATAGGTAGGGTGTACTAATCTCACAACAGCCAGCTGGTGTATATATGTATGGAGTTGTGTAAATATGACATGGCCACAATAAAGTAGTAGCGGGGAATTAATTTTACACTGCAGAATGAGTCCACATTTATGTCAGATAGACCCTTCTCCCAGCATAATCTTTTCTACAACACAATGCTGATGTCATCCTCTGTAGAGTGCACTCTGACACTATAAAAGTCAGACATCTGTGATGGAGCTTGCATTACGTACAGTATCCTCTAGATTGTATAGCTAGGTAGGGGGTTCTAATATCACAACAATTAACTTGTGTATGTGTCTATGGAGTTGTGTAACTATAATAATAACTACTGATGGTATCAATAAAGCAGTCACCTGGAATAAATTTTATAGTGCAGGTTGTTACCACATCAGTGTCAGATCCTTCTCCCAACATCATCTTCTCTGCAACATCACACTGATGTCATCCTCTATAAAGTGCAATCTCACACTTTTGAAGTCAGTCTTCTATGGTGGCACTTCATTAAGTACTGTGTCCTCTAGATTGCATAGCTAGATAGGTAGGACATTTTAATATTACAACAATCAAATTGTATGTGTGATGATGGGATCATTGCAGCACTAGAGGATGAACTCAACAGGTATGTCCATTTGACTCCCACTCATGAGAAATGTTTACATGGTCAGATCAATCCAAAATCCCCTTTTTTCTCTGTCCCAAGTGCAGACTGATTGCAACATGCTGATGTGTTCATCATTTCAATAATGCATTCTTACACCACTAAAGTCAGACCTTTTCTGTTACACATGGTTGTAATATACTTGTGTGTAGATAGTGTTGGGCAATAAGGAGGAATTCAAGCACAGCAGGAGACTCTTTTGATTGTGTGGGTGTGAATGTAAATGAATGCACGCCTCTTAGTACTGACATTATTTAGAAGTCCACATAGCTGTTGAAGTAATTTCTGCACACATATGCTTTACTTGACAGAAGTGTCATCCTTTCAAAGATGCTGTGTGGCTCAAATGCAATCAGACATTTCCTGTGATGTGTATATAGAATGCTCTTGTGTTTGGATTCTGTGAGCTCATAGGTATGGAGTTTGAATACAGCAATAACTGTTGTCATTGATTCTATGTTTCTTCTTTTTACTGTACAGAACATGCTGTAAATACATATTTCATATATATATATATATATATATATATATATATATATATATATATATATATATATATATATATATACAGTGTGTGCTGTGCAACTACTTTTTAGCAGAAACATGAAGGAAATACAAAATGGTGATGTCATCAATTGAAATGGGTAATGTCAGTCATCAAATAAATCTGTAGTTGCTCTAGTGTTTTAAAAAGCCTTCATAAGCCTTAAATGTTAGGCATATAGCTCGACTCCCAACATCAAGGCTTACAGCCACTGTATATGTTGTTGACAGTGCTGTTACCCATGTCAGTGTTCATGTGTTGATGTTGTTTGGTATTACAAGTCTTTATCATACATTTCCTTTGGAAAGGCAGTATTATAGAATCATGCTGTCATTTGAATAGACTGTTATTCCATCACAGTTGTAGTGAAGCACCTCCTCTGGACTGAGGACCTGAGACAATGTAATCTATGTTATTGCCTAAGTCTGGCATATAATCCAATACGGGATTATATCCACATTCAACATAATTGTTGTTCTACTATCACTGTGACAATAGCAGAGTGCTGCAGGTGTGTTTGGGTCTAGCTAGCTTCAAGCAATGTCTGATATGCACAAGACTCTTTCTAATTAATTAAAGGGATCACATACTTCTTGATTCATACACATGACATGATGTTTTCACATAACCATACATATAGTTGTCAATGCACTTATATCGTGGCACATTCGTTGATCCCATTATGGCGTCGAATTTTTCAGTGCTAAGGCAAGTGTTCCAAACCAGCACTGAGTGACTGTAAGCATTTGTGTCCTTAACTGTTCTGGTTGAAACGCAATCCCTCATTATACTTTGTACATATAGAGCGGTTGAAGCCTCTCCCATCAAATTTTAGAAGATAAAATTATAGGCAAATACAGTACAGCTGATTGAATGACTTCACATCGGTGGAGTTCAACAACTGTGTTAACAGTTTCAATGTGGTGAATGTGATTAATAGCTATATTGTTATTTGGAAGAATTGTACAGCTTGATGTTCAATTCTAGCATAGGGTATCATTTTGTGCGTATATACTGATGTCACACAACAACCATTACATCACAGCAATAGTATCCCTTAATATGTTGCATAAATACATATGAACATTAACATAGCTTTGGATTTCACAGCAGTAGACATTTGTTCTGCCAATGTCATGGTAAGAGTGCTACTTTGGAACATGAATTGAGTACTGTGGTGTACACAAGTGTACTCCAGCTCATGGGTGGTATGTGTACAGACATATGGAGAAACCTTCCTTGACCACAAAACATTGCTATAGGAGTGATCACAATTGTGTGCATATGAACATGCTCATTTAATTGCCATCAGTATGACGTGTTGATATGACATTCATTCACAGGGATCCTTTCTTCATTCAGACATTAATTTAATTTGATTAAGACAATACCCATTGCTACTTCCTGTGGCAGATGCTGACAATACACAGCTCTGGGGAATACATTGCATCATGGTGTTGTGTTTGCATCTGTCCTTATCTATCAGCACAACAACTGTGTCAGGCAGGAGTGGTTTATGCAAGGGTATTGCGTATGTTGCACTCTGCTCACACACACACACACACACACACACACACACACACACACACACACACACACACACACACACACACACACACACACACACACACACACACCTACATAACCTACATATGTGATGTATAACCATTAGAATTTTGAACTGCATGATTCCCTTCAAAGGCTTATTTCTGTGGCATACAGTTACTACACAGGTCATAGTTAACAATGATGGGCTGGGTTTGATTCATGCAAAAGGGGATGGGGCTTCTGAGACATTACTGTCTTCCAACATGTTATACTGATGGAATGCATGCTGTGCAAATATCCCATAATGTAGATACTGTCCTCGCAAACTGTCATCTAATCTCAGCTGACCAGCATGCCAATGACTTTCATATGGCATGTAAGTACCCTCTTTTGCAATGTTAATTAGTGTAATTGTCACATCCCATAATATCCTGTCTGCTTTTATTTACCTATATTTGCTCAGGAGGTATGACCACCATTAAGTAATATGACATACATACTGCAACATTTTATTTCTATACAATTGTCTTTGTGACATAAGCACATTCACATCAATTATTTTACTAGATGTCGAACATTAACCCTTCCTTCTTATATATTTCTGTATACATTTCTTTGGTTTCTGTGCACATTATCCTCAGTAGACTTTTCCTTTCTGGTATTCCATATATTGTAGTTGCCCTTGTTGCTTCCCCACCCAGTTTCCTTATTTCTGTACTCATATGTATGACTTATGTGCACAGTACAGTCAGTAAACTTGCCCTGCCTGTGTACAGCCTGCATTGTTTGCCTTATGAAGCTTTTCATGCTGTTAGTGTCAGCATGTTTAACAGGTTTGTAAAAAGAAACTACTGGTGATGCAAAAGGTAAAATCACCAAACAGCTTTAATTCATAGGGCATTAGGCCTGTGATTCTTTTTAGTGAGGTATTTCTGAGGCCTTTCTTCCAGTTTGTGATGTCTTCTTGGGAGGTACATACAAATGGGGCATTGTATTCTATAATGGGTCTAATGAGGGATACCTGTCCCTAAAGTCTCTTATCACACTTTCTGTGTTTAGTGTACTGCCACCTATATGGTAATTCATGGATACTTGTCACTTGTCTGGAGCTGGGGCCTTGGCAAGGTCTCTATAGGCTGTGTGACCACCTTACCTTTGTCATGGCTCTGGAGACTGATTCAAAAGAAGTCAATCAGGTTCAGGAGACAAGAGTGTGAGAGTAAGTGAAGTTAACTGAAACTCGATCCGTTGCGATATTCAGTAGTCATCTTAGCATTCTGTTTTTAATCAGAGCAGATTTTAGCAGATTCAGGCACGGCTTTTTTGATGCTTGGAATGCTTTGTGGTTTGTTTGGCGAATTTTTGTGGTTGTCTTTTTTAATCCCTTTTTATTTTATTTGGCGGTAATTCTCAAGGATTTTGCTAGCTAGTCCCTTTTTCTACCGAGGGCTATTTCCTCTTTTCTGCAATCCCGTTTTCCTCTTAGTTTGCAGTTTGTTTCCTTGTTTTGTTTTGGCTTTTAGGTGGTGTTTTTGGAGATGAGCTTTTTGATTCTATTCATGCAGTTCGATCATGCATGGATGGAATTGCATGAGTGCAGTGCCGCATAGTGCCGTCAGAGTAACTCTTCAGTTCGAAACTTCTTGGTATGTCATAAAGTTTGTCACTTCTGACTTTGGTAGCATGAAAGTTGGCTTTCGAGAAGTTTTTATGGTTGGTTTTGCGGTGGGGGGGGGGGTGGGTGGGATGTGATGATTAAGTGTTAATTAGCCGGTGACCTGCATCCCACGGGGGTCATAGGTATAGCAGGTAATTTCCCATGTTGGTAATGACTTGGGTCTAGGATGGGTTGGCCCCCCTGGTTGGGAGTTCTTTAGTTGATCCAGGGTGTTGATCCATATGAAAGAACCCGTCATGTACTGGTAGGTGTTGGGACATGAGTAGTTTTTCCCAGTTAATGTGGGGTAGTTAAAATCACCCAGTTAGGGGTGTTTGGTTCTATCTTAATATTTTCCAATATGTTTAGATATGAAACAAAACAAAATGAAGTAAAATAACAGGTACACTCGAACTGACTTAGCACTTTCTCCCAACTAGGGCATCTTCAGAGCCAGTTAAAAAATGTTGTCAGACCTTTATAAATGAAATTCAAATAACATTGTAACCAATGAACATTAACATACAATGAAATTGTTTCAATTGTCATGAGAGTTAACTGTTGCTGGTGCAACAAAATTACACTTGTCAAAAAGTTCACCACACATACAATTCTGGATTTTACCAATAATGTAATGTGTCTCAAAAACTCCTTCATTTAGGGAATCCCTTGTGTTTCCTTATTACAGAGTTACAACTTTTCAGATACGTAAAGCTTTATGCTTTAATATACATGCCAAAGATTAGGTGTCATTAATGCCAGGTCTTGTGCTGGCTTCTAATCTAATCTGCTTTAACAGGTTTGCCCATAATCAAGCTTGTTTGTTTACTGTATGTGCTTGTGCTGCTCAACACATTTTCCTGGCCACCAACACTCTTTCTTGCCAAGAAAAATTGTTTTTATTCATAGGTTCATAGGTTGGTACTAGGCTATCGGCCCTAGGGCCTATACAAGCCTAGCCATAACAATTCCCTGGCTATTTCTTCCCACAGTATTTACTTTCTTGGACCCCTGTCTAGCAGGGCAACTGACATGATCCCCAGGGTGAATTTCCTATCTCCCATCCAGTCATCAAGGTTTCTTTTGAAGAGGGCCAAAGAAGCACTCTGCTTGACATGTATGGGCAGTCTATTCCAGAGCCTGGGGAGTGTC
The DNA here is from genome assembly GCF_019279795.1 of Protopterus annectens. Classification (NCBI taxonomy): domain Eukaryota; kingdom Metazoa; phylum Chordata; order Ceratodontiformes; family Protopteridae; genus Protopterus; species Protopterus annectens. The sequence goes on from NC_056735.1 coordinate 534,638,331, forward strand.
TGGGTTAGGAACCTATCCCTTCAGCATGTTTTGTTCATTGTGATGACAAGGTTTAGATCCCTGGAACGTGTGTCTCTGAGGGACTGGGATTTCTTTAAATGTAGCATGTCCAACAGCTCTGGATTTGACATGGCCTTGTATGTTAAGCAGAGATCGCCTCTGCAGAGACGATATGCGACAGAGTATAGGTGGAGTTTTTTTAGACAGTCAGCATAGGGCATCTGCTTTAGGCCTGTGATTCTTTTAGTGAGGTATTTCTGTGGCCTTTTCAGTTGTTGCAGCTATCTTGAGAGGTGCATACCAAATGGGGTGTTGTAGTCTATAATGGGTCTAATGAGGGATGAGCACAGTGGGACAATGACCTCCTTTTTTCTGGATGAAAAGCCCTTATTGATGAGGTGTGCCACATAAAAGGATTTCCTGACTGTTGTGGCAATGTGGTTATCGAAGGTGTAATGTAAGCATAATAAGCAGCGTGCATATCTGACTAGAGCTACTGCTCATCGCGCTAAGATGTAAACACTATGCATACTTCACACAAAGCTTACACAACTGCTCATGAATCCCTACCATTATTTATTGTGGATGTAATGACATTTGCTATATTTGGAAATTCTTCCAAATTCTGATCCCTTTATCTGACAACCCATGACAACAAAAGAGCGTATCCTGTAAAAATATTATACAGTTGCTGAAGAAATGAAGAGGCATTAGTGTTTGATGTTACACCTAGATAACTACAAAGTTCCTCCATTGTTCATTGGAAAGCTTGACTGCTAACTAGGAAATTAACAATGCTAGTAATGCATAAGAACAGTTGGCTCAGCTCATCCCGATATGTAGTCTTCTGCACATAATAATAATAATAATAATAATAATAGTAAGATATTGAAGTTGTTTTAACTCATTCACTCCAATGAAGTGCAGAAATTTTGCACTGTAACTTCCAATGGGTGAAGACTAAGCCTTTTAACAGAATCAAATTATGTCCGCACATTTCAAACAAATGTACATAGCTCTGGAACCATAGGGATTATGAAAGAAGTATAAATGCAAATCCTTCAGCACAAACTATTTTTATAATGGTAGTATTCATTGGGTTCTAGGTCTTAAAATGACATTTTTAAGTCACAGTAAACACAGTAACTATTATGTTTGTAATATTTTGTGAACAACTTACAATATTCAACAATTACTCGTTACACATATACTGTCAGCAACATTTTATTCATCTAGCTGAGAGCTTTCATATGAGGCTAAAGAGTTCTGTCTGTGTTACTTGGTTGTTGAGATATTTAGAAAAATGTTAATATTATATCTGTATAAATTAATATCATAAAAAACAACAGTTAATATCTCTTTACCTGCACCAGACAGAGGTCAAATATTAATAAAGTTGAGTTTGCTATTATGTAAGCTTTAAGATCAAATCTTTTAAAACCTTGTACATAGCATGGTTTTGAAATTATTGATGCAAATATGAACAAGCAATATTTGATGCCTAGAGGCATTAGTAGGAGTTAATTGCAGATGCACCTAGAGGCGTCACCCAGATCTAATGAAAACAGAAAAGGAACATATGAAAAGAATATACCTATGTTTCCAGTCTGTTATTGCTATTCTTTGAATTTAATTCAGCTTAGTAAGATGAATGGCTTCTAACAGAACCTTAATTTTGAATCACAATATGAAACTTATCTGGTACTATTGCTTCTCTAACCACATCTTAACCATATCTTATATATTCTAGCTTTAAATTATATAAATTTGTTATGCTACCAGAGGAACAAGTTAAGACTATGAAGTATTGAAAAATGCTCTGAGACTTTTCATCAAGTTGTAAAAAATATTCTCTGAAAAGTATCCATCCCCAATTAAGTTAGCATTCATTAGGCATACCAAACTTTGGCATATGTAGACAGTATTAAGTAATGGCAGTAGTTCCAATACTGAGAACTAAGCCAAAGTGACTATGCAGTATGCAAACAAATGTTATACTGGTGAGTTTGGGAGGCAACTAGAACCAGAACACATTGCTACTGAGTGTTCATTCATGTTTACTAAGGAACTCATTACTGTTCACATGATTATGGCACATTTTGATTAGCTTTACATCAATAATATAAATAAAGTGCTCTTAATTCCAGAAAATACATAGTGCAGTCAGTTATTCTCTCCCATCTTTTATTATACAGACAATGTCATTTGAATGTTATCAATTTAGTGATGGTGCTTACATAGAAGCACTAAAAATTACATTTATGGATGTGCAGGGAATATTATGTGGTTTGGAATCTTAAATACAATAAGAGCAAGGCTAGATGTTGAGTTTCATCCTTCTGCTAGGGCAACAACAGGACTTTATTGTAACCTTGACATTGCATTTTCTGAATATTGGATTATGGAAAATGTTTGGTGCAAGCATTTTCATATACAGAGCAACTTTGTCAAATATGCAGTTGTCAATGTCAATCATACAATAAAACTTCAATATGCAAATGAAAGTCAGGTAATATCTGTCACAAAGCATGCTGATGAAAGGTGAACATGTTTTTCTATTACTATTTTATTTGTAGAATATATTGATATGCCATTATAATTTTATCTTAGCAAAGAAATAAAAACTGGTACATTAGTGCAAATTCAAGAAAGCTGATATGGAGAAAAATTTTAGATTCAATGGACTCCATGTAGAGGTGTGCAATCACCCACACATATGCGCAACTATGGAACCTTTCGTGCAATGCAAATTTTGGTTTAAGTTGCTGAATTTTATGCAAATTAACCAGCTGGAGTGATCCAACAACTTGTTAAGCATCTGTGTGGACCCTGTGTCTGTGTTAGTAGTTTATGTAGAAATTTATCCCATACAGGAGTCATCAAGGAAGGAAGGGGATGTAAAAGTCCACAAATATGAATATAATTCCCCTGATAAGGTAAGATCCCATACATAAATGTTAGATTCATACATTGTGGATGTCTGAAAACAGCAAGAATTATGTAATATTCATTTTTTTTAAATTCCTGCATGTTTGCGCTATGTGCCACATTATGTAAACATGTTTAATATAAAAATACAAAAAAATATGTAAAAGAACAATATAATGTACTGTAGACAAAAGTATTGTAAGACCTTGCCTTGGGTCTGTACAGTCGTGCTGTCATGCTGTTAACCAGCTTACACAGCTATGAACCATGTAGTTTCTAGGCTGTCAGCATGAATATTATGCAAATGGGTAAATGCCATAGATGTGTTGAATCTCCAGAGGGAGCAATCATGTACTGATATCCACTTCATGTAGGCTTCTTTACAGTATTTATATTCCCATTGGATGTGGATGGCATCAGGGGTGTGTGTCATGTCAGTTTTAGAAGTACTTTGTGCTTAGTGCACATGTTTGCACAGCAAACTACTTGCCACAAACAGTTTGGCTGTAGCTTAACTTGTTCATGGGAGCAGACCACCCACATCACAGTCATAAGCTAGACAGTTATAAATGGAAACTGGACATATTAAATTAATATACAGTTTTGCATAGCTATGCTGTGCAACATTGCACACAGTGCAGCATCGCGCACTAAAGTAGCATCTTTAAATCATGTCACTTATATCTTACGCAGGTGAACTGCATCATAATTTGCCAATCCTACATGGTGGACCTACTCCTGAAGTGTATAGAATATGCATACACCCTACATACTGATTTTCCATCAATACTCTGAACCATTGGAGTAGAGACTTGGAATTTTTAACTGCGATAATACTAGGAGCTGCTACAGCTATTCTACATCTGTATGTGCTAGATGCAGAAATCAGTGCTGCTGTTGCTGCTGACAATAGGCCTAGGCCGAGAATGAGAAGAGTGTTCGGGCCCAGGGTAACCTTCCAGGAGCTACATAAGCTGGAGATTGTAGAGCACTACAGGGTGGGCAGGGACATATTACAAGAACTCAGTGAGCTCTATTGCTCTCAACTCTGAGCCTGAGCTGATAGAGGGGGAACTCATCCCAGCTGAAACTAAGGTATGTGTAGCCCTTAGGATACTAGCTACATGTACTTTTCAAAGACCAACTGGGGACAAGAGAGGGTATCCCAGGCATCAGCATCCAGGATACTCTACCAATTCCTGGATGATATACTCACATATGTCAGTGAGCACATATCTTTTCTCCTTTCCCCTGAGGTGAGGTCCAGCAATATGCAACAGTTCTACCATGTAGCACACTACTCTGAAGTACTGGGTGCCACAGATTACATTCATGTACATATCAAGGCACCAACTGGTAAGAAGGGTAGAATCTATGTTATCTGCAAGGGATACCACTCCATCAACTGCCAAGTCATGTGCAGTGCAAAGGGGATTATCATGAATGTGTGTGCTGGCAACCCTGGCAGATATTAAGATTTCCATAAGACAGATCATAGCACATTCACTGGCAACTTAGGGACCTAGGGACTAATACCTTTCTCCTACTCACATACATATGTTAAAATTGATGCTAGGCAACTCACACATCTTGTACCTATCCATGTATTGACTGTGTACTGTTTCCATCAGAGTTAGCCCTGAACTACAGTTGTGTCAACTGCTGCATTTGTGAGGCATTTCCATAGCCTACACAGTATTCTAGTGGATTG